>NC_086129.1:1207500-1287500 GCF_963921235.1 Mobula hypostoma | reverse complement strand
CTCCAGTAACTATGTGTAAAGGCGTCTGTTAGTCTTGTGAGACCATGGATCTGCGCCTGGAAAGTCTTCACTCTCCAGGGCGCAGGCCTGGGCAAGGTTGTGTGGAAGACCGGCAGTTGCCCACGCTGCAAGTCTCCCCTCTCCACGACACCGATGTTGTCCAAGGGAAGGGTCTACTCCCCCCAAATCTTGAGGCTATGTCCCCTAGTTCTAGTCTCACCTACCAGTGGAAATGACTTTCCTGCCTCTATCTTATCTATCCCTTACATAATTTTATTTGTTTCTTTAAGATCTCACATTCTTCTGAATTCCAGTGAGTAGAGTCCCAGGTGACTTAATCTCCCCTCACAGTCTAACCCCCTCATCTCTGGAATCAGCCTGGTGAACCTCCTCTGCATCACCTCCAAAGCCAGTAGATCCTTCCTCAAGTCAGGAGACCAGAACTGCATGCAGTACTCCAGGTGCAGTCTCACCAGTACCCTGTACAGTTGCAGCATAACCTCCCTGGTCTTAGAATCCCCCTCATCTCTGGAATCAAATCCCACACTTCCGATTCCCCTTCTACCTGTGGACCATGACTGCAGTGCTGATCGCTTACCAGGTGCACGGCACTTCGGAGGAGAAGAAGAAAATTTCGAGAGACTTTGAGACATTTTTTTTTACTGTGCCCATGGCCTGTTCTTCATCAAATTACGGTATTGCTTTGCACTGTTGTAACTATGTTATAATTATGTGGTTTTTGTCAGTTTTTAAGTTGGCTTGTCATGTGTTTTTGTGATATAATTCTGGAAAAACATTTCTGTCATTTCTTAATGCATGCATTACTAAATGACAATAAAAGGGGGACTGAGTATCCTCATAAATTGGAAGGTTACCCTCATTAACTTTGTTTGTAAATGCGCTGTCAATGGCTATCGTGGTCCGAGGACGCGCCGGGGGCAGCCCGCAAGTGTCCCCATTCTCCAGGCACCAACACGGCAGGCACACCGCTTGCTAACCCTAACCCGCCCATCCTCGGGATGCGGGAAGGAACCGGGGCTGCCGGAGGAAGCGCATGAAGTAAACGGGGAGAACCTACAACCTCCTTACGGGCAGCAGCGGGAACCGAACCCATGAAACGTTACACCAACGTGCTTTTGCCTTCCCAAAAAAAAAAGTCGAAATCAAAATCAAACCAGGTTTAATTGGCATTCCAACCGTCCATGGATACAGCCAAAGAGGCAGCCTTCCTCTGCGGTAAGAGGCAAAAACGTACGGGCGCATTCAAAACAGTGAGGAAGGGTGGAGAAAAAGAACATAGTCATGTGAGGAAACACATTTTCAGTCCAAGGACTGCACAGCGATGGTTCCCAGCAGTCCAGCCTGCAATTCCACCGATCCAACACTGGAGGGCAGCATTGACAGGAGTGGCACCAGCACCCCCCACCCCCGCAACTGAACCCAGACGTCATGCTACAGCGCAGGTCCGTGACTTAAGGCCCAGTCCTCTCTACAACCGAGGCGACTCTGCTGCCTCGCTGCCCTGCGCCACCACCAAAAAGGGGAAGCAGGCCCCCTGCAATCAACTTCCACCAGGGTCTCGCGATCGCCAAAGACACATCCAAGACAGTCACTCGTGCCATCTCGAGGGCACCAACTCCGGTGCCTCCGAGTGGCAGGTCAGCTCTTCCGAACCGAATCCACCTCCGCCGGCGGCCCGACCGCTTGACTCGAATCCCCCAGCCCAACGGCCCGACTGGCCTTCTCTGATCCGCCGGGCAGCTCTTACAACACCCCTGCCGGCTTCTCCAAACAATAAGCAGCTCACTGCTGTGATGGACCTGCTAGTTAAGGCATTGGACTAGCGACCTGAAGGTCGTGAGTTCCAGCCCCAGCCGAGGCAGCGTGTTGTGTCCCTGAGCAAGGCACTTAACCACACATTGCTCTGCAACGACACCGGTGCCAAGCTGTATGGGATGGGTCCTAATGCCCTTCCCTTGGACAACATCGGTGTCGTGGAGAGGGGAGACTTGCAGCGTGGGCAACTGCCGGTCTTCCACACAACCTTGCCCAGGCCTGCGCCCTGGAGAGTGAAGACTTTCCAGGCGGAGATCCATGGTCTCGCAAGACTAACGGATGCCTTTACACATAGTTACTGGAGTAAAGTATAGTCTTACTCTGTATAAAAACACCACTTAACAAAGGGAAAAAAAGCACCTTCAGTTGGGAGTTGTCATTCAGCCTTGAACTCAATGTCGGACTGACTTAGTTCAAGTTTAATTGTCATTTAAAGATAGATGAATAAGGTTCGTCCATTGTCATCGATGAAGACTTCGACACCATTAGTATTTTTTTTTAACCAGGTCGAGTTGCGAGCTCGACACTCAACCCGGCACGGATGGAGAGCGTGCCCAGCAGCAGCTCGACTGGATTCGAACTCGGGAGCCTTCGTTCCCGGAGTCCGGCGCTGATGTCACTGTGCCACCAGGCTTCCTGGTGTCGAGACCAGCGCGTGATTTGGATTTAAGTGAGGGAGAGTTACGCAGCGTCAGCCTCACTCTCTCTTCCCAATTCCCATCTGGATCCAGTGGCAAGACAGAGTCGAGAGGGCTGGAGATGGGACTAGGTGCAGTGGATGACCGGGACGTCTTCTGTGTCTTGTCCTGCTCTACGCGTTCCATGACGCTTGCAGAGACCGTCTTCTTGACCGTTAGACCTTCCATTGGTCTCGTCCGCTCAATCCGCCGGAGTCTGTCTTCACGTGCTGGGATAGGCAACTCCCTATCTCACCGAGGGTTTGAGACCCGTCGGCTACCCTCACCTGGTTTAGCCGGCTTGTCGGAGCCGTTGCCCGGGGTGTGGCCGCTGTCGCACGCAAACAGCTACGGGGAGCCACAGGTGAGAGCTGAGTGCCAGGTGGGGACCAAAGGTGGACTAACCGCCCTGAAAAGGACGCGACATGTTCCCCCACCAGAGGTGCTACCCCTCCCTGACACCCCACACACCCCACAGACAGATGAATACAACCAAAGGAAACAGCGTTCCCCTGGGGTCAAGGTACAAAATGCAGTACCAACAGTCAAACACAGCACAAGGCACATATACGCACATTAAAGATAGCAGTAAACATACAGTCAAACAAAAAAGTAAATATATATATATGTAGCCCCCCTAGCCACCCTCAGGGTCGCTCAGCTCGCTGTCGTCTAGGGAAACAGCCCTTGGCCCCGCCAAACTGGGTAATTAATTTACGTGGATGCTGTGTGATGTACCCCACCCCGCCCAAATAACAGACAATACACCAGATACGATTAAATGATTTACAGTTTATAGATATTATTGGAATTATATAATTAATAGAGAATAAAATATAAAAGGAAAATAAAGGCGCCACACTTAGCAAAGTTCAATCTCTTCGTGCACAAAACAGTTGGAGCTCAGGACCTTCCTTCTTCACCCTGCAACCCCTCGGACCACCTCGACCGGCCGTCTAGGACCAACAACGGTGGTCGACCAGACGCCCCACACGAGTCCGTCTCCGTCTCCTCGCCGAAAGCCGTCCTCGGGGTCCGACCCCGTTAGCAGACTCACAGCACCTGGTCCATCCTCTGTCTCTCTCTCTCGCCTTCTGCCCCAAAACCCCGGGCATACAGTATCTTCAAATACACCAAAAACTATCCCAATTGCTTCATAACATCCTCTTATCAGTAACATGATTCAACAAACTACTAACAGGAAGAATTTTCTCAGTGTCTAACATAACAAAAAAGCATTCCCAAGTATAACATAACAAAGAAGCCATTTTAATTAGCCTACACAGTAACATAAGAGACGAAACCCCCTTATATATATATATATATATATCGAGAGAGAGAGAGAGAGAGAGAGAGAGAGAGAGAGAGAGAGAAAGAGAGAGAGTCTAAATTTTTCAGTCCATGAATATTATACCAGTCCGCAATCGAAGACCGTTGAAGCCGCTGAATCTGGTGCTTCACCCACCGTGCTCCCCACACCCCGGGCAGCTGCAAACCGGTGACATCTCGGCCTGAGGCCCAGTCCTTGCTACGACTGAGGCCCACGCAGTTCCCACACCCACCGTCCGACAATCGACTAATGAATCGGAGTTGCAACATCCAATCAGATCTCGGGGTCAAAGGACACTCAAGGCTGCTGCACAGGTTGACTCTGTGGTTAAGAAGGCATACAGTGCATTGGCCTTCATCAACCGTGGGATTGAGTTTAAGAGCCGAGAGGTAAAGTTACAGCTCTATAGGACCCTGGTCAGACTCCACTTGGAGTATTGTGCTCAGTTGTGGTCACCTCACTACAGGAAGGATGTGGAAAGTATAGAAAGGGTGCAGAGGAGATTTACAAGGATGTTGCCTGGATTGGGGAGCGTACCTTATGAGAATAGATTGAGTGAACTCAGCCTTTTCTCCTTGGAGGGACGGAGGATGAGAAGTGACCTGATAGAGGTGTATAAGATGTTGAGAGGTATTGATCGTGTGGATAGTCAGAGGCTTTTCCCCAGGGCTGAGATGGCTAGCACGAGAGGGCACAGTTTTCAGGTGCTTGGAAGCAGGTACAGAGGAGATGTCAGGGGTAATTTTTTACTCAGAGAGTAGTGAGTGCGTGGAATGGGCTGTTGTCAACGACGGTGCAGGCGGATACGAAAGGGTCTTTTAAGAGACTCCTGGATAGGTACATGGAGCTTAGAAAAATAAAGGGCTATGGGTAAGCCTAGGTAATTTCTACAGTAAGTACATGTTCAGCACAGCTTTGTGAGCCGAAGGGCCTGTATTGTGTCGTGGGTTTTCTGTGTTCTGTCCCCCACCCTAACACACAGCAGGGTCTTGCGATCACAAGGAAGGCAAATGGGTCAGTCACCCGCTATTAGACTGCACAATTGTGCACCGACGCCTCTCTGTCTCAGGCTGCACCTCGATCCAACTCCTTCAGTCTCTCCGCCAACGCGCAGCTCGCTGGTGGGGTGGGCCTGCAGCACTTCAAATTGTTCATGCCCAGAAGATTGTAAAATTACGTTCTTAACAAAGAGACAATAACATCTTTGGTTGACCGCACAGAACCTGCTGCGTCCGAGCATGACGCCACCACCTCCCCCCGGAATCTTCCTCGGTGTTTGCTTCCGAAGCCCTCCCCGTGGGCGGGTACAGCCGCAGGGCAGCGGAGGTGTGAGATCCGTATTCACCTTCCCCAAGATGAGCCGCCAACCGCGGCCTGGTGAGACTCATCTCCCCGAGGTGACCGGTTTTAAGGCGTCAGTAACTACCCTTTGACTCCCCACCCCACCCCGTCTGCTCACCTGCAGGAAGCACGGCAAGTGTATTACAAGGGAACTTTGACCTCGCTCAGCAGGGGGAGCAGGTGCTCGACAGGAGTCACCACTGCAGAGGACCCAGCATGGAAACACAACTGTCGATGCCTCTCACGAACAAGAGAAAATCTGCAGATGCTGGAAATCCAAAGCAACCCAGGAAAAACAGCGTGCACGGCCATTCCGAGTGATATCGATATGTGTCACTAGGATGCCGTGCATCAATCCGGATTTGATGGGGACAGCCGTGAGAAGCACAGAGGAACATCTGGAGAAACTTCTGAAATGCCTGCTTCGCTGCCAGTGCTACTGTGCGATCGAGAATCTCCGGAGGGGAAGGCCCCAAATCCTCGGCTTTGCCTGTTGCCTGTTGCCGGGGCCGGGGTCGAAGCGCTCGGCAGAGATGGTGCTCGGTGCTCGGTGTCGGAGAGCTGGTCGGAGGCTCGAAGTTTTTCGGACAGATCGGAGTCGGACTGTGGTCGGATGCTGCATCGGCAAGTTTGCGGTGCTGGAGGTTCACCGTCTGCGTGAGATGATGGGACTTTCGAGAGACTTTGAGACTTTTACCGTGCCCATGGTCTGTTCTTTTATCAACTTACTGTATTGCTTTGCACTGCTGTAACTATATGTTATAATTATGTGGTTTTTGTTAGATTTTAAGTCGGTTTGTCATGTGTTTTCGTGATACCATTCTGGAAAAACATTTTATCATTTCTTAATGCATGCATTACTAAACGACAATAAAAGGGGACTGCGTGTCCTCATAATGATAATCATAATCATAAAACCGTGGAGGAGCACAGCAGGTCAGGCAGCATTGATGGAAAAGAGTGAACAGTTGGTGTTTCGGGCCGAGACCCTTCTCTGATAATGCCTGTACTTGAGAGTTGGCATGGCATCAAAAACTTTGACAAATTTCTCTCGAGGTGTGACGGAGAGTTTATTGACTGGCAACATCACAGCCTGGTATGAAAACACCATGGCCCTCGAATGGAAAATCCTACACAGGCAGAGAATTGGACCCAGTCCACTGCGGCTAAAGCCCTCCCCGCCACTGAGCACAGCTACGTGAAACGTCGTCGCAGGAAAGCGGCAGCCGTCGTCGGAGATTCTCACCACCCAGGCCGCGCTCTCTTCTCGCCGCCGCCATCAGGTTGAAGGTGCGGGAGCTCTCACGCAGTTGGGTTGCGGCCACGTGATTGGCTGTTGGCTGGTCACGTGATACTTGCGCTAACGAGCAGGCGTGCGGAATAAAATGGCCACCGTACCCTGCCCTTTATAACCCTGGGGCGCATTTACCGCGCTGTACGGTCGACGAAGCAGCTTTTGATGTCGAGTAGAAAATCAGGGTCATTGGTCCGCGGCCTCGGTCGGTCAGGGTCGACCACGGATATTGTATCCTAGCTGTCTAGATACACAAGCCCGGGCAGTACGATACGGAGAGCGAGCTGTTACCCCGTGTAGCAGGCTCCCCTCTCCACGCAGCTGATGATCCCAAAGGAATGGCAGAGACCCGATACAGTTTGGCACCAGGAGTTGCCAGTTGGCGTTGAACTCAACGTCTGACTGCCTTAGGGACTCCATGTCCGGACTTTTCGCACAGGGTTCACTCCCGAAGACCTCCCCCGTGAGTGGGTACGGCCACAAGGCAGCGGAGGTTTGAGATCAGAGTTTTCCTTCTCCCGGATGAGCTGCCAACTGCGGCCTGACGAGCCCCATCTGCCCGGAGTGACTGGTTTTAAGGTGCCGGTAACCCGCCTCTGCCCCGTCTCCCGTCAGTAGAAACGGTTCCAACCGGGGCTAGTCGCAAGCCATGTGAATGCCAGGACATGGTTGTCACAGAAAATTTGAGGTGTACGCCATTGGGAGCATTTAATAGGTAGTGGGAGTAATAACTGTTTAATAGTATTTTACTATTTAATAGTAGTAATAACTGTTCCTGAACCTGGTGGTGTGGGTCCTGAGGCTCCTGTACCTCCTTCTTGATGGCTGAGGGGTAATAACTGTTCCTGAACCAGGTGGTGTGGGTCCTGAGGCTGCTGTACCTCCTTCCTGATGGTTGAGGGGTAATAACCATTCCTGAACCTGGTGGTGTGGGTCCTGAGGCTCCTGTACCTTCACCCTGATGGTTGAGGGGTAATAACCGTTCCTGAACCTGGTGGTGTGGGACCTGAGGATCCTGTACCTCCTTCCTGATGGTTGAGGGGTAATAACCATTCCTGAACCTGGTGGTGTGGGACCTGAGGCTCCTGTACCTCCTTCCTGATGGTTGAGGGGTAATAACTGTCACTGAATCTGGTGGTGTGGGACCTGAGGATCCTGTACCTCCTTCCTGATGGTTGAGGGGTAATAACCATTCCTGAACCTGGTGGTGTGGGACCTGAGGCTCCTGTACCTCCTTCCTGATGGTTGAGGGGTAATAACTGTCACTGAATCTGGTGGTGCGGGTCCTGAGGCTCCTGTACCTCCTTCCTGATGGTTGAGGGGTAATAACCGTTCCTGAACCTGGTGGTGTGGGTCCTGAGGCTCCTGTACCTCCTTCCTGATGGCTGAGGTGTAATAACCGTTCCTGAACCTGTTGGTGTGGGACCTGAGGATCCTGTACCTCCTTCCTGATGGTTGAGGGGTGATAACTGTTCCTGAACCTGGTGGTGTGGGTCCTGAGGATCCTGTACCTCCTTCCTGATGGTTGAGGGGTAATAACTGTTCCTGAACCTGGTGGTGTGGGTCCTGAGGATCCTGTAACTCCTTCCTGATGGTTGAGGGGTAATAACTGTTCCTGAACCTGGTGGTGTGAGTCCTGAGGCTCCTGTACCTCCTGCCTGATGGTTGAGGGGTAATAACTGTTCCTGAACCTGGTGGTGTGAGTCCTGAGGCTCCTGTACCTCCTTCCTGATGGTTGAGGGGTAATAACTGTTCCTGAACCTGGTGGTGTGGGTCCTGAGGCTCCTGTACCTCCTTCCTGATGGATGAGGAGTAATAACTGTTCCTGAACCTGGTGGTGTGGGACCTGAGGATCCTGTACCTCCTTCCTGATGGTCGAGGGGTAATAACTGTTCCTGAACCTGGTGGTGTGGGTCCTGAGGCTCCTGTACCTCTCAGCAGCGAGAAGAGAACGTGGTGGGAGAGCGGGTGATGTCGAGGACCGAGGCGGCTTTCCTACGGCCAGCCCTCCTTGAAAAGGTGCCTCAGAGGCTGGGAGGGCTCCTCCTGTGATGGGCTGGGCCTGTCGCCACCGCCTTCTGTGTAAGGCCTCGCGTTAACATTGACCTCGGCAGCAACGTCCACATTCCAGCCGTGAGCACCAGAGTGACATGTTCAGAAACGAAATAAAGACACAGCTGCAGCACAAATGGAGAGCAGCTCCCCACAGCACCCTCCCTCCCACCCGTCCCCACAAGCAATTTAACTCTCAGGATCCACTGCAAATTGATTTCCCAAGGATAATTGTTTAAGTGCATTTTATCCGCCTGCCACAGCTAAGTGGGATTACATAGCTGGAGTCACGGTCAGCAAATCGCAAACTGCAAATCGGATCGTGGCTTTGGCCAACTCTGTAGGATGAGGCGAACAGAGGAAGCGTTTTACCCTGAAGACTGAGAGAGAGAGAGGAAATAACAGCTTTGTAAAGATTAACCGCAAATTGTTTGGCTTCATCCTGGAGTGAATACCAATTCACTCCAAGCCATCACCCTTACAGGGGGCATCGGGAGCCGACAGCAGCTCGCCAGTGCCCTCTGTGTTTGGCCAGTCTTCCAAGGTATCCCGTCTCCTCCTGCCTCTCCCAGGGGTGAGGTCTTTGGAGCTTCCGTAGCCCCGGGACTCTTTTTACGGGATGGGATCGCTCGCCGGGAAGACTTGGGACCAGTCTGTGGTGAGGCCTGGTAATACGAAGGAAGGTGAGAAGAAAAGAAGAAGTCAGGGGTGGTGGTGGCGGAAATTAATCTTGCGAAGAGCCAACGTGAAGGTAACCACTTCGGAGTTTCAGTTCAGTTCAGTTTTTGTTCATTGTCATTCAGAAATGCATGCATTAAGAAATGATACAATGTTCCTCCGGTGCGATATCGCAAGAAAACACAGGACAAACCAAGACTAAAACTGACAAAACCACATAATTATAACATATAGTGTAAAACAATACCATAATTTGATAAAGAGCAGACCATGGGCACTGTAAAAAAAAGAGTCTCAAAGCCCTGTCATGAACCTCCAAGCGTTACCAACTTACCAATGTGGCACCATTGGAAGCACCCGACCACAGCAGACGCTGAATCCATTCAAGTCATGCGGTGGATGTGATCTATATGGATTTCAGTAAGGCATTTGACACGGTTCCACACGGTAGGCTTATTCAGAAAGTCAGAAGGCATGGGATCCGGGGAAGTTGGGAGAGGTGGATTCAGAATTGGCCTGCCTGCAGAAGGCAGAGGGTGCTGGTGGAGGGAGTACATTCAGATTGGAGGATTGTGACTAGTGGTGTCCCACAAGGATCTGTTCTGGGAGACCGCTTTGCTGAACATCTACGCTCTGTCCGCCAGAGAAAGCAGGATCTCCCAGTGGCCACACATTTTAATTCCACATCCCATTCCCATTCTGACATGTCTATCCACGGCCTCCTCTACTGTAAAGATGAAGCCACACTCAGGTTGGAGGAACAACACCTTATATTCCGTCTGGGTAGCCTCCAACCTGATGGCATGAACATCGACTTCTCTAACTTCCGCTAAGGCCCCACCTCCCCCTCGTATCCCATCTGTTACTCATTTTTATGCACACATTCTTTCTCTCACTCTCCTTTTTCTCCCTCTGTCCCTCTGAAGTCCCTCTGTACCTCTTGCCCATCCTCTGGGTCACCCCCCCTCCTTGTCTTTCTTCCCGGACTTCCTGTCCCATGATCCTCTCGTATCCCCTTTTGCCAATCACCTGTCCAGCTCTTGGCTCCATCCATCCCCCTCCTATCTTCTCCCATCATTTTGGATCTCCCCCTCCTCCTCCAGCTTTCAAATCTCTTAGTAACTCTTCCTTCAGTTAGTCCTGACGAAGGGTCTCGGCCTGAAACGTCGACTGCACCTCTTCCTATAGATGCTGCTTGGCCTGCTGAGTTCACCAGCAACTTTGATGTATGTTGCTTGAATTTGCAGCATCTGCAGAATTCCTGTTGTTCTGGGACCTCTACTTTTCGTGATTTTTATTAACGACCTGGATGTGGGGGTAGAAGGGTGGGTTGGCAAGTTTGCAGATGACACAAAGGTTGGTGGTGTTGTAGATAGTGTAGAGGATTGTCGAAGATTGCAGAGAGACATTGATAGGATGCGGAAGTGGGCTGAGAAGTGGCAGATGGAGTTCAGCCCGGAGAAGTGTGAGGTGGTACACTTTGGAAGGACAAACTCCAAGGGAGAGTACAAAGTAAATGGCAGGATACTTGGTAGTGTGGAGGAGCAGACGGATCTGGGGGTACATGACCACAGATCCCTGAAAGTTGCCTCACAGGTGGATAGGGTAGTTAAGAAAGCTTATGGGGTGTTAGCTCTCATAAGTCGAGGGATAGAGTTTAAGAGTCGCAATGTAATGATGCAGCTCTATAAAACTCTGGTTAGGCCACACTTGGAGTATTTTGTCCAGTTCTGGTCACCTCACTATAGGAACGATCTGGAAGCATTGGAAAGGGTATAGAGGAGATTTACCAGGATGCTGCCTGGTTTAGAAAGTATGCATTATGATCAGAGATTAAGGGAGCTAGGGCTTTACTCTTTGGAGAGAAGGAGGATGAGAGGAGACATGATAGAGGTGTACAAGATAATAAGAGGAATAGATAGAGTGGACAGCCAGCGCCTCTTCCCCAGGGCACCACTGCTCAATACAAGAGCACATGGCTTTAAGGTAAGGGGTGGGAAGTTCAAGGGGGATATTAGAGGAAGGTTTTTTACTCAGAGAGTGGTTGGTGTGTGGAATGCACTGCCTGAGTCAGTGGTGGAGGCAGATACACTAGTGAAGTTTAAGAGACTACTAGACAGGTATATGGAGGAATTTAAGGTGGAGGCTTATATGGGAGGCAGGATTTGAGGGTCGGCACAACATTGTGGGCCGAAGGGCCTGTACTGTGCTGTACTATTCTATGGTCTATGTTCTATGTTAAAAACTTCGAGCCTCCGACACAGCCTCTCCGAGCTCCATCCTCTGCCGAGCGCTTCGACCCCCCTCCGGCCACCGAGCAACAAACAAAGCCGAGGACTCGGGGCCTTCCCCTCCGGAGATTCTGGATCACACAGTAGCAGCGGCAGCGAAGCGGGCATTTCAGAAGTTTCGAACGTTCATTTGTCACCAAAGCATGATGGTTACTGGGGGTTTAAAACCAGTCGCTCCGGGCAGACGGGGCTCGTCAGGCCGCGGTTGGCAGCTCATCTAGGGGAAGGAAAACTCTGACCTCAAACCTCCGCTGCCTTGTGGCTGTACCCGCTCACGGGGAAGGCTTGGGGAGTGAACCCCTGAGGGGAAAAATCCGGAGCTGGAGTCCCTAAGTTGAGTTCGACGCTGACTAGCAACTCCTGCGACGCCGATGGTGCCAAACTGTATCGGGTCTCTGCCGATCCTTTGGCATCATCAGCTGTGTGGAGAGGGGGAGCCTCCTACACGGGGCAACAGCTCGCTCTCCGTATCGTACTGCCCGGGCTTGCGTGTCAGGACAGCTGGGACACAACATCTGTGGTCAACGTTGACCAACAGAAGGCCTTACTTCGGAAGAGGGAACCAGGAAGATTCTCAGGTCACAGGGAAGGGACTTTAAGTTGACTGAAGGCACAACTAACTAAAAGCCTGCTCCCTCCGTCGCTAAGGGACTGCAGGGGCTGCCACAATCCCGTGAACAAACCCCAGACCAACAGTAGCTCCTGCCCTGCCCTCCGGGCACATAGAACAGCCACCGGGTAGAGCATCCTGTCACCGGGCAGGGATCGGATGATGTGAACACCGAGCGGCCGGTTTAGAGAATGTGTTCGGTTGACGATAAAAGCGCAGGGGGGAAGGTGGGGCCAACGCTCATGGCTAGCCCACAATCATCGGGGCGATGCTGTTACAGCTCGCAGCGTCGGGAGTTTATTCCTGGCTTCCTCCGCAGGGAGCCTCCCGGCGGAATGCGTGGGTTTCCGCCGGGGGCCCCGGGTCCCTCCCACAGTCCAAAGACTGTAGCAGGTTAACAGGTCAGGGTGAAGCTGTCCCGTGATTAGGCTGGGGTTACCAGTTGTTGCTGGCTCGGAGGGGGAAAGCCCTCGCAGTGACGGGGAGAGTGCACCAACTCCTGAGAGAGGAACCAGGAACTGAACTCAGATCACTGCTGCGCCACCCGGCCGCCCCTATCTGTCCGACTGGGGGGGAGCGGTCGGCATCAGCGCTGTCCCTGCTCTCCGGCCATCGATCTTTCTAAAACATTCAGCTAACCTGCGCGGAGTCTCCTCTTTACAACCGGTGGAGGAGAGGGGGGGAGATTTACTTTGATAATAAGTTCACTTCGAACTTTGCAGCTGTGGATGCGAGCACTCAGAAAACAACCACCTTCTAAAATACCTAAGCAAAAAAAAAACATAAGTTTAATATTCTAAAGATCGAATACAAAAAGGATCTCTTAGAAAAGAAAACTTCTTGCCACTTAGCAACACAGGAAAAGAACGACACCAATATGTGTTGGTAGGCAGGTCTTGCACTGGCTGAGGGAGCTTCGCCCAGAAATACAAAAACCTCCAATAGGTTCAACACTGTTTTGAGCGCCGCAAATGTTGTTACCCCTGAACTCATTATATTAATGGTGAGTATTTAATACTTGTAACCGCTGAGTAGGTATGGGCGATGATCAAACGTGGGGCACGGGCTGCTTGCCAGTAGTACATAAACTCACAGAGTGCGGGTTGACGGCAATGCCAGACCGTCACCTGGGCGGCCAAGGTGGTGGTATCTTACCTTCCCGGTGGCTGAACGGTTTCATTCAAGCACAAATGTATTCTAAGTATTATGGCAAGGCTACCTTTGGGATACATGGGAAAGCTGCCCGTGTCACGTAAATGGATTTGACGCTCAGACTTGCGTCCTGCCCCCCCCCCCAAGCTAACTCACCACATAAATGCAAATACTCCAAAGTCCGAAATCTTTGGCTCCAAGTATTTCGGATAAGGGATGCTCAACCTGTGTTTGTTAAGCGGCACCTGCAATCTTTCTACATGTAAAACTACAGCAGTTGGACATGAAGCAGCGAATATGTTTCCCCCCACCCCCTTGAGGGGTCTAGTCTTTCAAGGATAACCGCTTAGCAGAACGTAAGATTCGGGACCTATTGCTCGACCTTTCAGGGCTGAATATGTTAACGGGTAAATAGTATCAGTCGGTAAGAAAATACGATGCCAGGAAGTCAAGCGCACACTGTCTAATCGCGGGTAATACTGTTCGGGTGGGGCCTGAGATTTATACAGAGAACGTGGTCGAAATTCTCAGCCGCTCCCGGTCAAAGAAGATGTCATGTTTTAAATTGCCTGTTGAACTTTATGGTCAAAAGTCTCCAAGTATGCTTCCCATCAAAACTCAGGAATCTTTGGGATTTCATTCAACCTAGTCACTTCTAAAGGCGGGTTACTGGCGCCTTAAAACCAGTCGCTCCGGGCAGATGAAGCTGTGGTTGGCAGCTCATCTGGGAGAAGGAAAACTCTGATCTCAAACCTCCGCTGCCTTGTGACTGTACCCGCTCACGGGGAAGGCTTCGGGAGTGAACCCCCGAGGGAAAAATCCGGAGCTGGAGTCCCTGAGGCAGTCCGACGTTGAGTTCAACGCCGACTGGCAACTCCTGGTGCCAAACTGTATCGGGTCTCTGCCGTTCCTTTGGGTTCATCGGCTGTGTGGAGAGGGGGAGCCTGTTACACGGGGCAACAGCTCGCTCTCCATATCGTACTGCCCGGGCTTGTGTATCGAGACAACCGGGACACGACATCCGTGTCCGACCCTGACCGACGGAAGGCCTCACTGGCTCACGCGGCCGTGCAACTCTGGGAATCGTCTTCTCCAGACGGCCGTGAAGCAAAGAAAACCGTGGACGTCGCTGGCAGGAAAACATCAAGCCCTGCCCCCAGTGCCCCCACCTGAGGGAGAATCTTCCAGAAAACCCCAAATTTAAATCGCAGCGGCAGTGAGCGTATCGAAGACGCGTCCCCACCACCACCATGCGGAGAGACGTGCCTCAACCCCGCGCCTCCCCCACCCACAAAATTAAATCCCGCAGGCGCAACAAGAGAGAATTCGCTGATAACAGCGCCAATCACAGCTCCCTGTGCCCGAACGACCTCCGTTGCCATTGGGGGTGCAGTGCTAGCCGGAGCGCACCGGAGCACGCCAGGAACCTCTTTAAGAAAAAAGCCGAAATAAACAAGCGAATTAATTAGGTGCCCTCCGGGGTGATTTGAGTATCTCAGAAACTGCTGATTTCCTGGGATCTTTACGCACAGCAGACTCTGGAGTGTACAAAGAATGGTGCCAAAAACAAAAACAAAGCATCCAGTGAGTGGATTTAACACGATGTTTTTGCTCACAGAACAGCCACTCGCTGGATTTTTTTTGTCAACACACTCTCCACGACACATCTGTAGAAGCTGGTCAGGCAACACACTACATAGCAAGTGTGGTCTAACCAGGCTATTGCGCCTAGTTCTGAATATTGGAAGAAAGAGGTGAGGATAGAGATGGCAGGGGAGATTTATCAGGATGGCGATAAAATACACAAGCTCCAAGATGTATCTCAGGGTGACAAATATGTCCTTGGAGAATGAACTTGCTTTCAGCTTTGAACGTTCAGTTCCAGTCACCTCAACTTGGGTGGGACGGGGGGAAGCCTTGGAGGGTTTTCAGAGGAGATTTATCAGGGTGCTGCCCAGATTGGAGAGAGCACGTCCTACGAGGATGGGTTGGGCGAGCCAGGGCTTTTCGCTATTTGAAGCGAAGGAGGATGAGAGGCGGCTTGATAGAGGTGTACACGATGACGAGAGGCATAGATCGAGAGGGCGACCGATGCCCTTTCCCACAGGGTGGAGATGGCTAGCACCAGGGGGCATATTTTTAAGATGGTTGGGAGAAAAGTATGTGGTGGGGGGAGATGTCAGAGGTAGTTTTTTTTAACGCAGAGAGTGGCGGGTGTGTGGGACACCCTGTCAGGGGTGGTAGTAATGGGCATTTGAGAAACTCGCAGAAAGGCACATGGATGATAGAAAATTGGAGGGCTAGGCAGGAGGGAAGAGTTAGATTGGTCTTGGAGTGGGTTAGAAGGCCAGCACAGCATTGCGGGCTGAAGGGCCTGCACTGAGCTGTGAAGTTCTATGCAAGCACGGGGAAATCTGCAGATGCTGGAAATTCAAGCAACACACACAAAAAATGCTGGTGGAACGCAGCAGGCTAGACAGCATCCATAGGAAGAAGCACAGTTGACGTTTCGGGCCGAGACCCTTCGTCAGGACTAACTGAGAGAAGAGTTAGTAAGAGATTTGAAAGTGGGAGGGGGAGGGGGAGATCTGAAATGATAGGAGAAGACAGGAGGGGGAGGGATGGAGCCAAGAGCTGGACAGTTGATTGGCAAAAGGGATACAAGGTTGGAGAAGGGGGAGTATCATGGGATGGGAGGCCTAGGGAGAAAGAAAGGGGGAGGGAGCCCAGAAGAGGATGGAGAACAGGCAAGGAGTTATTGTGAGAGGGACAGAGAGAGAAAAAAGAGAGAGAGAGAAAAAAGAACGAATGAATGAATAAATAAATAAATAATGGATGGGGTACGAGGGGGAGGTGGGGCATTAGCGGAAGTTAGAGAAGTCAATGTCCATGCCATCAGGTTGGAGGCTACCCAGACGGAATATAAGGTGTTGTTCCTCAAACCTGAGTGTGGCTTCATCTTTACAGTAGAGGAGGCCGTGGACAGACATATCAGAACGGGAATGGGATGTGGGATTAAAACCTGTGGCCACTGGGAGATCCTGCTTTCTCTGGCGGACAGAGCGTAGATGTTCAGCAAAGCGGTCTCCCAGTCTGCGTCGGGTCTCGCCAATATATAGAAGGCCACATCGGGAGCACCGGACGCAGTATATCACCCCAGCCGACTCACAGGTGAAGTGATGCCTCACCTGGAAGGACTGTTTGGGGCCCTGAATGGTGGTAAGGGAGGAAGTGTAAGGGCATGTGTATCACTTGTTCCGCTTACACGGATAAGTGCCAGGAGGGAGATCAGTGGGGAGGGATGGGGGGACGAATGGACAAGGGAGTTGCGTAGGGAGCGATCCCTGCGGAAAGCGGGGGGGGGAGGGAAAGATGTGCTTAGTGGTGGGATCCCGTTGGAGGTGGCGGAAGTTACGGAGAATAATATGTTGGACCCGGAGGCTGGTGGGGTGGTAGGTGAGGACCAGGGGAACCCTATTCCTAGTGGGGTGGCGGGAGGATGGAGTGAGAGCAGAAGTGCGTGAAATGGGGGAGATGCGTTTGAGAGCAGAGTTGATAGTGGAGGAAGGGAAGCCCCTTTCTTTAAAAAAGGAAGACATCTCCCTCATTCTGGAATGAAAAGCCTCATCCTGAGAGCAGATGCGGCAGAGACGGAGGAATTGCGAGAAGGGGATGGCGTTTTTGCAAGAGACAGGGTGAGAAGAGGAATAGTCCAGATAGCTGTGAGAGTCAGTAGGCTTATAATAGACATCAGTAGATAAGCTGTCTCCAGAGACAGAGACAGAAAGATCTAGAAAGGGGAGGGAGGTGTCGGAAATGGACCAGGTAAACTTGAGGGCAGGGTGAAAGTTGGAGGCAAAGTTAATAAAGTCAACGAGTTCAGCATGCGTGCAGGAAGCAGCGCCAATGCAGTCGTCGATGTAGCGAAGGAAAAGTGGGGGGGTGCGGATACCAGTATAGGCTGGAACATGGACTGTTCCACAAAGCCAACAAACAGGCAGGCGTAGCTCTACGTTCTACGTTGTCCGATCTATATTCTAATGCTCGAGCTGTGACCTGCCTGGGCAGGGCATCTCGAGGGAAGGGTCCAGCGCTGGTGAGAGCTCACCCAGTGTAGAAACAAGACCAAGGGTTGCTTTCCTCTCCAGAAGCATCGACTCGCAGAGCGTCACCCCACACAAACAGTCCCTTCAGCCCAGCTACTCTGCGCCGGACTGTTATTCTGTCGAGACCCTGTCAACCCCCACACCTGGGCCAAAATCCTTACCCTCTGAGAGAAGTCCAAAGTTCAAAGTAAATTCTTCACCAAAGTACTCATGCATCACCACGTACAACCCTGAGATTCCCTTTCTAACGAGAATACTTAATAAACCCACAGAACAATGGTGTTGGTTGGCGTCCGCCTGTCTGGAAGGACAATGGGTGACGATCACCATCGTCACAAGCCTGGGCGGAAGGTACGGAGACCCTGGGATGCCCCAGTCGTCAAGATCCCCCTCTCGGCCTCACCGGTGTAGCCCAAAGGAAAGCTTATGAAGCAATACGTTTGTCACCAGCTCGGCTGCAGGAACTGCCGGGAGGATGTTCAATGACGTCAGGGGGCTCCACTCCGGATTTGCTGTCTGGGTTTAACTCCCGTAGACCTTCGTCTCTCCCCCGAGGCTGCCCGCAAGGCGGCGGGGGGCTATTTACCCGTAGCCGGGGATCTGGTTCACGGGCACCGGGGCGTGTCCGCACGCCGGTGGGCCTGCGTGCTACGTCGTGCAGGGGCCGGACCTCATCCCCGTCCCCTGTAGTTCAGCCCGAGTCCGAGAGGAGTTCAGTTTCCGTGTGTGTGTCGCCAGCGAGGAGGCGCTACACGAGGCTTGCTGTCCGAGAGGCTGTGTACTGGCAGGGAGAGACCGACACGTTCAGCTCCCCTTTTCCCGAGACGGCTAGACAGCGGCGGAAGCTCAAAGAGAGAGCGACAAGCACGACCCACTACACTACTACACCAGACGAGCCACGGCAACCATTTTAACACCATAACAAAATCAACGAAAGACCGCAAACAACAGAAATTCTGCAGATGCTGGAAATTCAAGCAACACACATCAAAGTTGCTGGTGAACGCAGCAGGCCAGGCAGCATCTATAGGAAGAGGCGCAGTCGACGTTTCAGGCCGAGACCCTTCGTCAATGAAAGACCGCGCCAACTTGGGCGTTCAACCAGATTGCAAAAACTCCCGTTGTTCTCCAATATTCCAGGGAATAAAATCCTAACCCAGTCAAGCTTTCCCTATAGCTCAGGTGCTCAGATCCTAGTGGCGTCCTTGTAAATTTTCTCTGAACTCTTTCAATCTGATTGGAATCTTTCCTTTAGGTAGGTGACCAGATTTGCGCACGATGCTTCAAATTAGGCCTTGCCAATGTCTTGCACAACTTCAACAAAACATCTCATCCCCTGTGCTCATGAGAAATAATGCTGGAAATCCAGAGCAACACACACACACACACACACACACACAAAATGCAGGAGGAACTCAGCAGGTCAGGCAGCATCTATGGAAGTGAATAAATGGTTGCTATCTCAGGCCGAGATCTTCCATCAGGACTGAAAAGGAAAGGAGGAAGTTCTTCTGTACCCAATATTTCGAGTTGTGAAGGCCAGTGGGCCGAAAACTTACCATCTGTCGGACTACAAGGGAGGTCTAAACTGCGGCCCTGTGCCATCACTGCCAAGTGATGGGTCGCTGGAGACAAAATAGAAACTGCTGGAAGAACGCAGCAGTCCAGGCGGTGTCCATGGAGGAGAACAGACAGCCATCATCCCCTGTCCAGTGTGAGTACGGCCTTGCAGATGGTCAGACGGTTGCGAACTATCCAGACCAGTTCGCTCAGCAAACTAGCGGCGCACAGCGGCTGCAGGTGACTGCAAAGCGTGACTGATTTCCTGGGGAAAACACAGAGGGATAAAGTGAGGACCAGCTCTGAGCCTTAACCATCAGCACTTAACAGATAAGGCAGTGTTATTTTTCCATTAAAGCAACACTCACAACACACTGGAGGAACTCAGCAGGTCGGGCAGCATCCGTGGAAACGATCGGTCGACGTTTTGGGCCGGAACCCTTTGTCAGGACTGTAGGGGGAAGGGGCAGAGGCCCTATAAAGAAGGTGGGGGGAGGGTGGGAAGGAGAAGGCTGGTAGGTTCCAGGTGAAAAACCAGTAAGGGGAAAGATAAAGGGGTGGGGGAGAGAAGCAGGGAGGGGATAGGCAGGAAAGGTGAAGAAGGAATAGGGGAAAGTAGAAGATTGGGGGACCGCTTCGTCGAGCACCTCCGCTCCGTCCGCCACAACAGACAGGATCTCCCGGTAGCCACCCACTTCAACTCTGCTTCCCGCTCCCATTCAGATATGTCCATACATGGCCTCCTCTACTGCCATGATGAGGCTAAACTCAGGTTGGAGGAGCAACACCTCATATACCGTCTAGGTAGTCTCCAGCCCCTTGGTATGAACATTGAATTCTCCAACTTCCAATAATTCCCTCCCTCGTCCGTTCCCCTATCCCTATTTCACTCTGCCCCCTCCCGCAGCTGCCTATCACCTCCCTCATGGTTCCGCACCCCTCCACTACCCATTGTGCTTTCCCCTATTCCTTCTTCACCTTTCCTGCCTATCACCTCCCTGCTTCCCCTCCCTCAACCCTTTATCTTTCCCCTTACTGGTTTTTCACCTGGAACCTACCAGCCTTCTCCTTCCCACCCTCCCCCACCTTCTTTATAGGGCCTCTGCCCCTTTCCTCTGCAGTCCTGACGAAGGGTTCCGGCCCGAAACGTCGACTGATCGTTTCCACGGATGCTGCCCGACCTGCTGAGTTCCTCCAGCGTGTTGTGAGTGCAGCCCGGCCGATTAGCTGCTGAAGCTTCAGCGACCTTTGAGGTGAGCAAACCTCCCGAATGGAAACTCGCATTTACTCATCTGCTCTTTCCAATGGAAAGCCTTAATCGTACAACCCGCACTATCTCCCGATAGAAGGCCATTGTTGAGACTGCAAAAGTCCTAAGCCCACTCATTTTCTTCCACGTTTTAAATCTTGCTGGACAAAGAGAGAAACACTTCTCTTTTTTTCATACATATAATGACTATCACTTCCAGAAGTTCAATGGGGTACTCTCTACAAAGTCTTCCTTCCAAAGCTGAAAACCTTTTTTTTTTGGCATTTGCCTCGTGCTTGCAGACATTCTCTAGGGCCGGCCGAGGTTATTACTGAAGTAAATAAGGACAGACAAGGAGGCGTAGAGATAGCGTTTGTTTACCCACAGCTTGTCGTGTTCCATCACCACTGAGTAAACAGAAGTGCCTGGCTGAAAACAACAGGGGCCCGGCAGAGAACCGCCGATGATTAGAATCGGAACCGGGTTTGATCCCGTTGACATCTGTCGGGTGGATCTGTCGTTCTGCTGCTGTCAGCAGTGCACCGCAGTACGTAATAATAAAAACGATAAATTTCAATAATACAGGACTGCGCAGAAGTCTTAGGGATATATATGTAACGCCCCAGGAGAGGTTTCACCGCTAACCTGATGGTATTTCTGTAGAGGTGGTGGTTAGAGAGAACGGGTGCTTTGGAATGTGAACCATCCAATGCGGGGAGCGGGAGTTGTGTGTTGTGTGCCGGACACCGGTGTGAGCTGGGGTCCTCTGCTCCTTTGCTCGGAGGGAGGTGAGGAGAGAAAACGCTGGAGAGGACCGGTTGTAGGATTTAATCCGGTTGGGGAGGTGGGGACTGTGATTCGATGGAGCAAGGTGCTGGGGTCTACTGAGGATCGGTGACCACGTGTGACTTTTGGAAGAGTTGAGCTCTAACTTGTGCATGTTTGACCGTTGAATTATAGTGAGCCCATTTTTGATTTTCTTTTCTTCCCGTCTTTTCTTTACTAACCCTTTAGTTAAGTTAAGATTCATAACTGTAATTCCTTTCATCGTGTGCAATGTGCTGTCTGTTATTTCTGGTAACGGGGTAGCTGATTGCCTGTGAACACCGCCGCGCAGTAACCGAAATGCTCCCACGCACATAGCCTTCGTTGCTGCGCAGCTGGAATTCTCTTTTATATAGGGTGAATATAATTCTAGGTGGTGGGGATGGAGATACGACCCTCCTTCTGCTCATTTGAAGATCATGTGAGGCCACGGGACGGGCGGTGGATGGTCGTACAAGCAGCTGGTGCAGATCACAAGTCCTGGCTCTGCCATTAGATTATCGATCATGACTGGGGTCACCTGGATTGTAAAGACACACACACTGCCCAGAAGAAGGCGATGGCAAACCACTTCTGTAGAAATATTTGCCAAGAATAATCGTGGTTATGGAAAGGCCATGATCGCCCATGTCATACAAGATGGCACAAAATAATGATAGAAACATAGAAACATAGAAAATAGGTGCAGGAGTAGGCCATTTGGCCCTTCGAGCCTGCACCGCCATTTATTATGATCATGGCTGATCATCCAACTCAGAACCCCGCCCCAGCCTTCCCTCCATACCCCCTGACCCCCGTAGCCACAAGGGCCATATCTAACTCCCTCTTAAATATAGCCAATGAACTGGCCTCAACTGTTTCCTGTGGCTGAGAATTCCACAGATTCACCACTCTCTGTGTGAAGAAGTTTTTCCTAATCCCGGTCCTAAAAGGCTTCCCCTCTATCCTCAAACTGTGACCCCTCGTTCTGGACTTCCCCAACATCGGGAACAATCTTCCTGCATCTAGCCTGTCCAATCCCTTTAGGATCTTATACGTTTCAATCAGATCCCCCCTCAATCTTCTAAATTCCAACGAGTACAAGCCCAGTTCATCCAGTCTTTCTTCATATGAAAGTCCTGCCATCCCAGGAATCAATCTGGTGAACCTTCTTTGTACTCCCTCTATGGCAAAGATGTCTTTCCTCAGATTAGGGGACCAAAACTGCACACAATACTCCAGGTGTGGTCTCACCAAGGCCTTGTACAACTGCAGTAGTACCTCCCTGCTCCTGTACTCGAATCCTCTCGCTATAAATGCCAGCATACCGTTCGCCTTTTTCACCGCCTGCTGTACCTGCATGCCCACTTTCAATGACTGGTGTATAATGACACCCAGGTCTCGTTGCACCTCCCCTTTTCCTAATCGGCCACCATTCAGATAATAATCTGTTTTCCTATTTTTGCCACCAAAGTGGATAACTTCACATTTATCCACATTAAATTGCATCTGCCATGAATTTGCCCACTCACCCAACCTATCCAAGTCACCCTGCATCCTCTTAGCATCCTCCTCACTGCTAACACTGCCACCCAGCTTCGTGTCATCCGCAAACTTGGAGATGCTGCATTTAATTCCCTCATCCAAGTCATTAATATATATTGTAAACAACTGGGGTCCCAGCACTGAGCCTTGCGGTACCCCACTAGTCACTGCCTGCCATTCTGAAAGGTCCCGTTTATTCCCACTCTTTGCTTCCTGTCTGCCAACCAATTCTCTATCCACATCAATACCTTACCCCCAATACCGTGTGCTTTAAGTTTGCACACTAATCTCCTGTGTGGGACCTTGTCAAAAGCCTTTTGAAAATCCAAATATACCACATCCACTGGTTCTCCCCTATCCACTCTACTAGTTACATCCTCAAAAAATTCTATGAGATTCGTCAGACATGATTTTCCTTTCACAAATCCATGCTGACTTTGTCCGACCATTTCACCGCTTTCCAAATGTGCTGTTATTACATCCTTGATAACTGACTCCAGCAGTTTCCCCACCACCGACGTTAGGCTAACCGGTCCATAATTCCCCGGTTTCTGATGATGGACATAATTTTGAAATTATGTGAATATAATTTTAAAACCTATGTTAACATAATTGTGAAATACCCAGTAATTATTTATGTGTTAATGAGTATAATCCATAAATTTTCTAAACAACCTTTAAACATTTTAGAGCTTCAATGCATTTACATTGTCAGCGTCTCAAGTTGGAACCCTGATACAAATCGTAACAATAAAGACAGAATGGAAGTCGGTAGCTCATTGTTAACGAACTGAATGCAACTTGAAAGAGTTTCTTTGTTGCATGGTACTTCATTACATCCTTCAGTTAATAAATAAAATCAAAAGTATGTGATTTTTCAATTTTTATTCTAAATATTCAAAGTATTCATATCACAAAAGAAACATTCAGAGTGCCGTACAGTTTTCAGTGGTGTAAAAAAAATTTCCAGTCTATCTACTGATATCTTGTACAAATCTACTGATTCTCACAGCTGCCTTCCCACCCTGTGGCTTGTAAAAACGCTAACCCCTTCTCTCAATTCCTCCATCTTTGCCACACTTACTCTCAGGATGAGGCTGTGCATTCCATAAGACCATAAGACCATAGGACAAAGGAGCAGAAGTCAGCCATTCGGCCCATCGAGTCTGCTCTGCCATTTTATCATGAGCTGATCCATTCTCCCATTTAGTCCCACTCCCCCGCCTTCTCACCATAACCTTTGATGCCCTGGCTACTCAGATACCTATCAATCTCTGCCTTAAATACACCCAATGACTTGGCCTCCACTGCTGCCCATGGCAACAAATTCCATAGATTCACCACCCTCTAGCTAAAAAAATTTCTTCGCATCTCTGTTCTGAATGGGCGCCCTTCAATCCTTTAGTCATGCCCTCTCGTACTAGACTCCCCCATCATGGGAAACAACTTTGTCACATCCACTCTGTCCATGCCCTTCAACATTTGAACTATTTCTATGAGGTTTCCCCTCATTCTTCTAAACTCCAAGAAGTACAGTCCAAGAGCGGACAAATGTTCCTCATTTGTTAACCCTCTCATTCCCGGAATCATCCTAGTGAATCTCCTCTGTACCCTCTCCAATGTCAGCACATCCTTTCTTAAATAAGGAGACCAAAACTGCCCACAGTACTCCAAGTGAGGTCTCACCAGTGCCTTATAGAGCCTCAACATCACACCCCTGCTCCTATACTCTATTCCTCTAGAAATGAATGCTAACATTGCATTCGCCTTCTTCACCACCGACTCAACCTGGAGGTTAACTTTAAGTGTATCCTGTATGAGGACTCCCAAGTCCCATTGCGTCTTAGAACTTTGAATTCTCTCCCTACTTAAATAATAGTCTGCCCATTTATTTCTTTTGCCAAAGTGCATAACCATACACTTTCCAACATTGTATTTAATTTGCCACTTCTTTGCCCATTCTTCCAATCTACCCAAGTCTCTCTGCAGACCCTCTGTTTCCTCAGCACTACCGGCCCCTCCACCTATCTTCGTATCATCAGCAAACTTAGCCACAAAGCCATCTATTCCATAATCCAAATCATTGATGTACAATGTAAAAAGAAGCGGCCCCAACACGGACCCCTGTGGAACACCACTGGTAACCGGCAGCCAACCAGAATAGGATCCCTTTATTCCCACTCTCTGTGTCCTGCCAGAACTAATGAGATTTCCCCCTTCTTCAAAGAAAGGGGCTTCCTTTCCTCCACCATCAACGCTGCCCTCGACCTCATCTCTTCCATTTTGCGCACGCCTACCCTCAACCCGTTCCTCCTGCCGCCGTGCCAGTGACCATGTTCCTCTTGTCCTCACCTGCCCACCCAACTAGCCTCTGCATCCAGCACATGATTCTCTGTAACTTCCGATGGAATCCCACCTCCAAACACTTCTTTCCCTCGCTCCCACATTCTGCTTTCGCTCCGGAGTTTCCTCCCCAAGGCGTACCGGTTAGTAGGAAAATTGTCCTGTGATTAGGGTAGGGTTAAATGACTGCGATGCTGGGCAGTGTGGTTTGCTGGGCCAGAGTAGCCTGTCCTGCACCACATCTCTAAATAACAAACAAACAAACAAACAAATAAATAAATATCACTCAATGATCAGTTCTGCATCCAGGCTGTAGAATATCAAGTCAAGTCAAGTCAAGTTTATTGTCATTTCGACCATAAGCTGCTGGTACAGTACACAGTAAAAACAAAACAACATTCCTCCAGGACCATGATGCTACATGAAACAACACAAAACTACACTAGACTATGTGAGACAGCACAAGGCTACACTAGACCACGTAAAACAAACATAAAAACTGCACTAAACTACAGCCCTGCACAGGACTACATAAAGTGCACAAAACAGTGCAGGGCAGTATAATAATTAATAAACTAGACAATAGGCACAGGAGAGGATGAATTACAATATAATAATAAATGATGTAGATGTCAGTCCAGGCTCTGGGTATTGAGGAGTCTGATGGCTTGGGGGAAGAAACTGTTACATAGTCTGGTCGTGAGAGCCCGAATGCTTCGGTGTCTTTTGCCAGATGGCAGGAGGGAGAAGAGTTTATATGAGGGGCACGTGGGGTCCTTGACAATGCTGTTTGCTTTGTGGATGCAGCGTGTGGTGTAACTGTCTGTGATGGCGGGAAGAGAGACCTCGATGATCTTCTCAGCTGACCTCACTATCCACTGCAGGGTCTTGTGATCTGAGTTGGTACAATTTCTGAACCAGGCCGTGATGCAGCTGCTCAGGATGCTCTCAATACAACCTCTGTTGAATGTGGTGAGGGTGGGGGGGGGGGTGGGAGATGGACTTTTCTCAGCCTTCGCAGAAAGTAGAGACGCTGCTGGGCTTTCTTTGCTATGGAGCTGGTGTTGAGGGACCAGGTGAGATTCTCCGCCAGGTGAACACCAAGAAATTTGGTGATCTTAACGATTTCTACGGAGGAGTTGTCAATGTTCAGTGGAGAGTGGTCGCTCCATGCCCTCCTGAAGTCAACAACCATCTCTTTTGTTTTGTTCACATTCAGAGACAGGTTGTTGGCTCTGCACCAGTCCGTTAGCCGTTGCACCTCTTCTCTGTATGCTGACTCGTCGTTCTTGCTGATGAGACCCACCATGGCCGTGTCATCGGCGAAGTTCGAGCTGTGTGTTGCAGTACAGTCGTGGGTCAGCAGAGTGAACAGCAGTGGACTGAACACACAGCCCTGGGGGGCCCCCGTGCTCAGTGTGATGGTGTTGGAGATGCTGCTCCCGATCCGGACCGACTGATGTCTCCCAGTCAGGAAGTCTAGGATCCAGTTGCAGAGGGAGGTGTTCAGGCCCAGTAGGCTCAGCTCTCCAATCAGTTTCTGAGGAACGATTGTGTTGAATGCTGAACTGAAGTCTATGAACAGCATTTGAAAGTACGTGTCTTTTTTGTCCAGGTGGAGGGCGGTGGTGATGGTGTCGTCTGTTGAACGGTTGGGATGGTACGTGAACTGCAGGGGGTCCAGTGAGGGGGGCACTTACGTGCCTCATGACGAGCCTCTCGAAACACTTCATGATGATGGATGGGAGTGCAACGGGACGGTAGCCGTTGAGGCAGGACACTGAAGACATCTTCAGCATATAGAGCCGAGGCTCAGAGCTCCGTCATGGACCAATCACCTTTGACGTTGAACTCGACTCTCAGCAAGAGCGACAAAAAATAAAATTAATACATAGCTTCAAAACAGAGTCGGGTCCAAAACATTGACTTCTCAAACTTCCGCTAATGCTCCACCTCCCCCTCGTACCCCATCTGTTATTTATTTACATACACACATTCTTTCTCTCTCTCTCCTTTTTCTCCCTCTGTCTCTCTCACTATACCTCTTGCCCATCCTCTGGTTTCCCACACCCCCCCCTTGTCTTTCTCCCTGGGCCTCCTGTCCCATGATCTTCTCACATCCCTTTTGCCAATCACCTGTCCAGCTCTTGGCTCCATCCCTCCCCCTCCTGTCTTCTCCTATCATTTCGGATCTCCCCCTCCCCCTCCCACTTTCAAGTCTCTTACTAGCTCTTCCTTCAGTTAGTCCTGACGAAGGGTCTCGGCCTGAAACGTCGACTGTACCTCCTCCTAGAGATGCTGCCTGGCCTGCTGCGTTCACCAGCAACTTTGATGTGTGTTGCATCAGGTCCAGAAACACTAGGTATTCTGCAGACGCTGGAAATCCAGAGCAACACACACACACACACACACAAAATGCTGGAGGAACTCAGCAGACCAGGCAGCATCTGTGGAGAGGAATAACCAGTCGACGTTTTTAGCCAAGATCCTTCTTCAGAATCAGGTCAGCACTTGAAACGTAATTTGTACTACATTGGGATATTCTTCCAGAACGATGCTGGAGAATGATCTTAAGACCATAAGACATACAGGCACCGTGCAAAAGTCTTAGGGTGCTGAGACTTCTGCACAGTGGTGTATTTGTCAACGTGGAGCAGAGAGTGAGTCTGCAAATCTAGTGGGAGCAAAGGACGCTGGAAATGGTGAGGGTCGATCGCCGTGGGAGGGGTGCCAGACGGGTTGTTTGGTGGGGGGGCTGATGAGGGCATTACCGGAAGTTCGAGGAATCAATGTTCATGCTGATAAATTTTTCACTCAGAGGTCGTTGAGGATGTGGAATGAGCTGCCATTGGAAGTGGAGGATGCAGGGTCGATTTCGATATTTAAGAGAAGATTGGGTACAGTACGCTGCAAAACGAATTTTAAAAATATAAGATATATATATATATATATATATATATATACACACACATGAAGAAGAGAAAATCTGCAGAAAATCGAAGCGACAAACAGACAAAATGCTGGAAGATCTCAGCAGACCAGGCAGCATCTGTGGAAAAAAGCTACAGTCGACGTTTCGGACCAAGACCCTACCAGTCCTATATATGTAGGTCTCAGCTTCTGTTGGCCACTAAGTTTAGGGAAGACAATATCTGGCCCTGCCAAACATGTGAAAATTGAGGTGAAAAACCTCCAGTTTGTGTGCATGCTGTGTGATGTATTATCCTGTTACAAATCCGTGCTACAAAATAACAGACAGCGCACCACATGCAATTAAACAATTCAGCTTTATAATTCCTAATTTGAGTAAAGGGTTAGTGAAAAAAATCAAAAAGGAAAGGGCCCATTTTCATGAAACAGTCCGTTGTGCACAAGTTGGAGCTCATGGTTTCCTTTCTGCTGGTCCTCCATCGATTTCCCCTGGGGCTTCGTCGACTCCTGGACCCACTCCAAGTCCACTCCGTCCTCTGTCTACAACTTCTCCGTTCTCTCTCCATCTCCCACCATACAAAAGACCCAGAGCACCCCGGGGTCGGGCACACGGCACGAAAACACACTCCCCTGATTGGACAGTTCACGTTCTAAAGAACTCGTTATCTGTAACCATAACCCAAACACTGCTTCTACAGAAAGACCATTACGTGAAACCTTTTCCAGAGTGTTACATATACATATATATGTGTATGTATATATATATATATAGTGGCATGAAGGCATGCAAAAGTTTGGGTACCTCGGTCAAAATTTCTGTTACTGTGAATAGCTAAGCGAGTAAAAGATGAACTGATTTCCAAAAGGCATAAGGTTAAAGATGACACATTTCTTTAATATTTTAAGCAAGAAAACTTTTTTATTTCCATCTTTTACAGTTTCAAAATAAATGAAGATTAAAGGCATCGGTTAGTCTTGCGAGACCATGGATCTGCGCCTGGAAAGTCTTCACTCTCCAGGGCGCAGGCCTGGGCAAGGTTGTATGGAAGACCGGCAGTTGCCCATGCTGCAAACCTCCCCTCTCCACGACACCGATGTTGTCCAAGGGAAGGGCATGAGGACCCATACAGCTTGGCACTGGTGTCGTCGCAGAGCAATGTGTGGTTAAGTGCCTTGCTCAAGGACACAACACGCTGACTCGGCTGGGGCTCGAACTCACAACCTTCAGGTCGCTAGTCCAATGCCTTAACCACTTGGCCACGTGCCCACACATATTATATTTCAAAATAACAAAAAAGGAAAAGGGCCCGAAGCAAAAGTTTGGGCCCCTGTATAGCAGTACTTAGTAACACCCCCTTTGGCAATATCACAGCTTGTAAACAGTTTCTGTAGCCAGCTGAGAGTCTTTGAATTCTTGTCTGGGGGATTTTCACCCATTCTTCCTTGCAAAAGGCTTCTAGTTCTGTGAGATTTCTGCGCCATCTTTCATGTACTGCTCTTTTGAGGTCTATCCACAGATTCTGGATGATGTTTAGGTCGGGGGACTGTGAGGGCCATGGCAAAACGTTCAGCTTGCCCCTCTTGAGGTAGTCCATTGTGGATTTTGAGGTGTGTTTAGGATCATTATCCTCTTGTAGAAGCCATCCTCTTTTCATCTTCAGCTTTTTTTCAGACAGTGTGATGTTTGCTTCCAGAATTTGCTGGTATTTAATTGAATTAATTCTTCCCTCTACCAGTAAATTTTCCCTGTGCCACTGGCTGAAACACAAGCCCAAAGCATGATCGATCCACCCCCGTGCTTAACAGTTGGAGAGGTGTTCTTTTCATGAAATTCTGCACCCTTTTTTCTCCAAACATACCTTTGCTCATTGCGGCCAAAAGTTCAAAGGAACATCTAGACAAGCTTCAAACATGAGGAAATTGGCAGATGCTGGAATTTCAAGCAGCACACAGAAAAGTTGCCGGTGAACGCAGCAGGCCAGGCAGGAAGAGGTACAGTCGGCGTTTCGGGCTGAGCCCCTTCGTCATTCGAGCCACGCCACCTGGACCAATCCCCCAGCTCGCTTAACCCTGAGCTCACCAGTGGACAATCTGCAATGACCAATTCGCCTGCAAACCGGTCGGCCCTATTCCGACTGTCCGATAGACCGGCACGTCCCGGAGGAGAGCCCACGCATTCCGCAGGGAGGACGACGGAAACTCCTCACAGGCAGACGGCGGGGTGGGGGGGGGGATTGAAATTCGAAATCCGACACCCTGTCGCCGTAATAGCTTTGCGCTAGCCACTACGCTACCATAATGCCGAAATATATACATGTATTTTTTTTAAAAGGTGAATTAAACAAGGAGTGCGAAAAGTGAGCAAAATGAAAGGATTAAGAACCGTGAGGTAGCGGTCCAGGGGTTCATTGGATGGTGGGGAGGAAGGAGCTGTTCCTGAATCATCCAGTGTGTGTCTTCAGGCTCCCTGTGCTTTCTCCTTGATGGTAGCCATGATAAGAGGGCACGTCCTGGGTGATAGGGATCCACGGCGTCTTTCTGAGGCACCACCTTTCGAAGGTGTCCTGGTGGTTGGAGGCTGGTGTTCCTGATGGAGCTGGCTGAGTTCACAATGTGGAGCAAAGAGAGTTTTTTTTGTGGCCATACATAAAATACTTGCCAAAGGTACTGCACGTGTGCCTTGTGCTTTTTATGACTCTTGGTACTGTAAGTTGCACCTTGGCCTCCAGAGGCATGACTTCAGGGTTGAAGGACGTCCATTTAGAACAGAGATGCGGAGAAGTTACTTTAGTCAGAGGGTGGTGAATCTGTGGAATTTTGTGGCCACGAGCGGCTGTGGAGCCCCAAGTCATTGGGCGCATTTAAGGCAGAGTAGCTAGGTTCTTTCAAATCTTTTTATTATTATTATTTTATTAGGCATCCGTTAGTCTCATGAGACCATGGATTTGCGCCTTGGAAGGTTTCCAGGGTGCAGGCCTGGGCAAGGGTGTATGGCAGACCGGCAGTCGCCCATGCTGCAAGTCTCCCCTCTCCACGACACCGATGTTGTCCAAGGGAAGGGCATTAGGACCCACACAGCTTGGCACCGGTGTCGTCACAGAGCAATGTGTGGTTAAGTGCCTCGCTCAAGGACACAACACGCTGCCTCAGCTGAGGCTCGAACTCAAGACCTTCAGATCACTAGACCGACGCCTTAACCACTTGGCCATGCGCCAACACAATTGAATTGAATTGACTCAGCGATTCAGGAACAGCTTCATCCCCTCTGCCATCCCATTTCTGAATGGACATCGAAACCATGAACACTACCTCTCTACTTTTTTTCTGCATGACTTACTTAACTTAACCATTCTGTGCATGTATCAAGGCATCGGTTAGTCTTGCGAGACCATGGATCTGCGCCTGGAAAGTCTTCACTCTCCAGGGCGCAGGCCTGGGCAAGGTTGTATGGAAGACCGGCAGTTGCCCATGCTGCAAGTCTCCCCTCTCCACGACACCGATGTTGTCCAAGGGAAGGGCATTAGGACCCATACAGCTTGGCACCGGTGTCATCGCAGAGCAATGTGTGGTTAAGTGCCTTGCTCAAGGACACAACACGTTCCCTCGGCTGGGGCTCGAACTCGCAACCTTCAGATCACTAGTCGAATGCCTTAACCACTTGGCCACGCGCCTACTATTATTATTATTCAAAAATAATACCAGTACATTGAAGTAAGCAACACTTACAACGTCTCAAGGGAAAAAAAACATTATTTTCAAGATTGAAAAATTTTTGTGATAAATAAAAAAAACCCCTCCTAAGCAGAAAAGTGGGATTAAAAAAATACCCATTAGGTATACAACCCCGAAGCCATGCGTCATACAAAAAGCTTCTAAAGATAAACATCAAACCACCAGCGAGAAAAAATATATACCAGAGATTTACAATTAGATTGTGGAGAAAAGAGTAGATAGGTTCTTGATTAGCCAGGGCGTCAAAGGGTATGGGGAGAAGGCGGGGGAGTGGAGATGACTGGAAGAGTTGGATCAGCCCATGAGTGAATGGGGGAACAGACTTGATGGGCCAATTGACCTACATCTACTCCTATATCTTAGAGCCTTCTGGTCTTATGCTTCATTGGCCTGTATTCATGGGTACTCATGCATGATTGAACGATGATTAAACGTGGACATGAACTTGAAAGGTGGAGCAATGGATTAATGAGATTATTCCACCGGGGACTAGCATAGACTAGATCACAATCTCTGTTTTATAACAGTCATATATGTGAGCAAAAGCAGGAGCTCAGGAGATGCTTGGAGATCTTTGCAATCTCTGAGGTTTGAGGGTTAGAAGTGCTTGGAGATTTCCGAGATTTGTAGGGCTGGAGGTGCTTGGAGATTTCTGAGGTTTGTAAGGGTGTAGGTGGTTGGAGATTTCTGAGGTTCATGGGGATGGAATTGGTTGGAGATTTCCGAGGTTCGTAGGGCTGGAGGTGCTTGGAGATCCGAGGTTCATAAAAGTGGAGTTGGTTGGAGATTTCTGAGGTTCACAGAGCTAGGGGTGCTTGGAGATTCATGAGGTTCATGGGGACGGAACTGGTTGGAGATTTCTGAGGTTTGTAGGGCTGGAGGTGCTTGGAGATTCCTGAGTTTCAATGTACCAGAGGTGCTTGGAGATTTCTGAGGTTCATAGGTTTGGTCTAAGTTGGACATACCCGCGGTTTGTAGGGCTTCAGGTGGTTGGAGATTTCTGATGCTCGTAAGGGTAGAGGTGGTTGGATATTTCCGAGGATTGTAAGGCAGTAGGTGGTTGGCGATTTCTGAGGTTCATCGAGCTGGAGGTGATTGGAGATTTCTGATGTTCGTAAGGATGGAGGTGGTTGGAGATTTCCGCGGTGCATAGAGCTGGAGCTGGTTGGGGATTTCTGCAGTTCAGAGAACTGGAAGAGCTTGGAGGTTTCCAAGGTTCGTAGGGCCGAAGGTGGTTGGAGGTTTCTGAGGCTCGTAGGGCTGGAGGTGGATGAAGATTTCCGATGTTCGCAAGGGCTGGACTGAGATGGAGATTTCTGAGTTTCATGGGGAAATAAAATGGTTGGAGATTTCCGAAGTCTGTAAGGCTGGAAGCGCTTGAAGATTTCTGAGGTTTGTTGGGCTGGACTGAGATGGGAATTTCTGAAGTTCATGGGGCTGGAATTGGTTGGAGCTTCCTGGGGTTCAAGGGACTGGAGATGGTTGGAGATTTATGAAGTTTGTAGGGCAGTAGGTGGCTGAAGATTTCTGAGATTTGTAGGGCTGGAGGTATTTGGAGATTTCTGCAGTTCATGGGGCTGGAGATGGTTGGAGGTTTCCGAGGATCGTAAGGCAGATTTCCGAGATTTGTAGAGCTGGAGGTTGTTGGAGATTTATGAGGTTTGTAGGGCTGGAGGTGCTTGGAGATTTCCGAAGTTTGTGGGGCTGGACTGAGATGGAGATTTCTGCGGTTCATGGGGCTGGAATTGTTCGGAGATTTCTGCAGTTCATGGGGCTGGAGGTGGTTGGAGATTTCCGAGGTTTGTAGGACTGGAGGTGGTTGGAGATTTATGAGGCTCGTAGGGCTGGAGGTGGTTGGAGATTTATGAGGCTCGTAGGGCTGGAGGTGGTTGGAGATTTCCGAGGCTCATAGGACTGGAGGTGGTTGGAGATTTCCGAGGTTTGTAGGACTGGAGGTGGTTGGAGATTTATGAGGCTCGTAGGGCTGGAGGTGGTTGGAGATTTCTGAGGCTCATAGGACTGGAGGTGGTTGGAGATTTCCGAGGTTTGTAGGACGGGAGGTGGTTGGAGATTTCTGAGGTTTGTTGAGCTGGGGGTGTTTGGAGATTTCTGAGGTTCATGGAGCTTTAGTGAGTTGGAGAGACAGGGATATTTCTAAATCTGCGAATACCTGAAAATGAGGATGAGAAGTTTTTAAATTGACCAGGAGCCAATGTAGGTCAACGAACAGAAGAAAGAATTGATTAATGATGGCCAAGAGGATCATAAAACTAGACTGTAGCACACATAAATAATACAGGCAGTCTTTTAGACAAGAACAGGGTAATAACAGATAGCTTCTGTGGATTCCGTCAAGCCTTTCCAAGGTACATTGTGTGGTCATGACAAGGTGATTTATTGGCATATTGGCTTTTTAAGTAAGGGGGGCTATTAAGTGAATTGACTTAAATACCAAATCTCTCTTAAGTAAAGAGATTGGCTATAATAGCATCTGCAAAATAATGGTTGAAAATGTATTGTTTGTTATCTTGAACTTTGAAAGGACGACTAGTTTGCAGTGATCTATGTCGCCCGTCTGTCAGGTTACCTGTCTTCCCAACTGAGGTCTTTTTCAGAAGGCAACCGTATCTGAGACGTTGGGCAGGAGATTTTCTTTTGTTCTTGCAGGTTAACCCCTTCCTTCCCACTTCGCAAAAAATGAGTCATTTCATTCAATTGTCAAGTGACAGATAGCACGAGGTTCGGGAAGAGTTGTTAATCCTCACTATCAGGCTCCTGAATCAGAGGGGATAACTTCACTCCGCTTCACTTGCTCCACCCAGGCCATGCTCTCTACTCGCTGCTGCCATCAGGAAGGAGGTACAGGAGCCTCAGGACCCACACCACCAGGTTCAGGAACAGTTATTACCCCTCAACCATCAGGAAGGAAGTACAGGAGCCTCAGGACTCACACCACCAGGATCAGGAACAGTTATTACACCTCAACCATCAGGTTGGATGTACAGGAGCCTCAGGACCCACACCACCAGGTTCAGGAGCAGTTATTACCCCCTCAACCATCAGGAAGGAGGTACAGGAGCCTCAGGGGACACACCACCAGATTCAGGAACAGTTATTATCCCTCAACCATCAGGAAGGAGGTACAGGAGCCTCAGGACCCAGACCACCAGGTTCAGGAACAGTTATTATCCCTCAACCATCAGGAAGGATGTACAGGAGCCTCAGGACCCACACCACCAGGTTCAGGAACAGTTATTACCCCTCAACCATCAGGAAGGAGGTACATGAACCTCAGGACCCACACCACCAGGTTCAGGAACAGTTATTACCCCTCAACCATCAGGCCCTTGAACCAGAGGAGATAGCTTCACTCAACCTCTCTCACTCCATCACTGAACTGTTCCCACAGCCTACACTCACTTTCAAGGGCTCTTCATCTCATGCTCTTGATATTTATCGTGCATTTATTTATTTATTTTTGTACTTACCCATTTTGAAAACTGATTGAACGCGTAGACTGGTGCAGTCTTTCATTGATCCTATTATCATTCTTCATATCATGCCCTTATTGTTTATTTATTTATTATTATTATTTCCTTTATTCCTCTTCTTTTTCTGTATTTGCACAGTTTGTTGAATTTTGCACGCTAGTTGTTTGTCTGACTTGCTGTGCGCAGCCTTTCACAGATTCCATTTGTACTTACTGTTAGTGCCCACAAGAAAATGGCGACTGATATGCTCTTTCATGATAAGTTTATTTGGACTTATTTTGAACTTTGACCGACCTGAAGGTGGGTGGAGTCAGCAGCCACACTTGGTCTGTTCTCTGTCTGCACGCAAGATAATTCATCTCGGGATTCGCAAATTGTCATAAAGGAAATCCACCAGATCTGGACTAATTTGCTTTATCACACACCAGATCGAACGACTACTACCACTACGTCGATTCAGGCCTAGGGGGCCGGCGTCAGGCACGATGACGGACTCTCCACTTCTCCCTCTCCCTCATCAGTGTGTTCAGTTCATCTACGTTAGCCGCGCCGCTGTCTTCTCGGAGCGTGTTGACCATAGTCTTGGGAGGGCGCCCAGGGTTCATCCTCCCGTGCTTGGGCTCCCATATGATGACTAGGCTGGCAGGTAGCTCGGGGTGGCGTAGACAGTGCCCCGCTAGTTGCAGTATTCTCACCTCGATTTTAGTGGAGAGCATCGGTAGGTTGTTATAGAGCTCGACGTTCGTCATGTGCTGTTGCCAACTCACGTCAAGAGCCATCCGGAGCATTCGTGTATTGCAACCATCTAGAGACTTTCACATCGTCTTGGTGAGCGTCCATGTCTCGCATCCGTACGTGAGAATGGACTCTATTGCTACTATGAAAATCCTCTTTTTAAGCCCTCTGGTCAGGTTCGACTTCCAGGTTTCCTTCATGTCGTTCATAGCCCTCCACGCCAGCGCCTTCCGTATCTTTATGTCCTTCTCCGAACTCATCATTCTTGACCCGAGGTACTTGTAGTCAAAGACTTCCTTAATGGTATCATTCTCTACGGTCTTGAGAGTACTTGAAAGATCGAAACATACTGTGAAATATGCCATTTTCTTAACAACCAGCACAGCCGAAAGATATGCCCCCACCGGCTTCTACACAGAGCTGGCAGCTGGCCTCTCGCATGGGTGCTGCCCTCTAGTGTTCGCTCGGTGGGAAACAACCTGGATCGCCTTCATATGAGACTATCAGAAGCTGCCACGTGCTTGTTTTGCAGAAACATGGCTCCAAGCACCATTCATCTACAGGTCATGACACTCAGGGACTTGAGCTACATTATCTTTTTAAAATATTATGCGATTTGGTAACTGCATATGATTCTCTCCATCATAATTGTGCTGTGTGCTGCTGGTAGTGCATTTTGCACCTTGGCCACGGAGGAAAGCTGTTTCATTTGCCTGCACACATTTGCATGTCAATTAAACTTGAACGTGAAGTGTCATCTCATTTCCTGGTGCCCAGGACAGGTCCCTGGCCCAAACGTGCAGACATTTTGGCACTGGCTTCCGGACAGTCAATGTTTTGGACCAAGATCCTTCATCAGGACAGGAAAGGAAAGGGACAGGAGCTGGGAAAAGGAAGTAGGGTGCAGGGGGAGGTGTACAAGCTGGCAGGTGACAGGTGAGACCAGGTGAGGGGGAAGGTGGGTGGGTGGGGACAGGGGAAAGAGTACAAGCTGGCAGGTGACAGGTGAGACCAGGTGAGGGGGAAGGTGGGTAGGGCAGGGGTAGGAGTACAAACTGACAGGTGACAGGTGAGACCAGGTGAGGGGGAAGGTGGGTGGGTGGGGACAGGGGAAAGAGTACAAGCTGGCAGGTGACAGGTGAGACCAGGTGAGGGGGAAGGTGGGTAGGGTAGGGGTAGGAGTACAAATTGACAGGTGACGGGGAGACCAGGTGAGGGGAAAGGTGGGTAGGGCAGGGGTAGGAGTACAAACTGACAGGTGACAGGTGAGACCAGGTGAGGGGGAAGGTGGGTAGGTGGGGACGGCAAAGAGTACAAGCTGGTAGGTGAGAGGTGAGAGGTGAGAGGGAGGGTGAGTGGACAGCAAGGGATGGATGAAGAAAGAAAATGGGAAAGGATCAGAGAAAGAGGTAACTGGCAGAAGAAGATCTCACACAGTCCCCCACCCCCGTCTTTCTTTCTCCATTCCCCATTCTGGTTCCCCTTTCACACATTCTCTTCTGTTTTTTTAAAGATTAGCTTTATTCTCCACACCTGCTCTTCAACTACCTCTGGTTCTCCTCCTTCTCCTCCTTCCCCTTCTCCCACAGTCCACTCTCCTCTCCGATCAGATTCCTTGCTCTCCAGCCCTTTACCTTTCCCACCTATCACCTCCCCCTGGTGTCCCTCCTTCCCTTTCTCCCACGGTCCACTCTCCTCTCCGATCAGATTCCTTCCTCTCCAGCCCTTTACCTTTCCCACCCATCACCCCCGGGGTGTCCCTCCTCCTTCCCTTTCTCCCACGGTCCACTCTCCTCTCCGATCAGATTCCTTCCTCTCCAGCCCTTTACCTTTCCCACCCATCACCTCCCCCCGGTGTCCCTCCTCCTTCCCTTTCTCCCACGGTCCACTCTCCTCTCCCATCAGATTACTTCCTCTCCAGCCCTTTACCTTTCCCACCCATCACCTCCCCCTGGTGTCCCTCCTCCTTCCATTTCTCCCACGGTCCACTCTCCTCTCCGATCAGATTCCTTCCTCTCCAGCCCTTTACCTTTCCCACCCATACCCTCCCCCTGGTGTCCCTCCTCCTTCCGTTTCTCCCACGGTCCACTCTCCTCTCCTATCAGATTCCTTCCTCTCCAGCCCTTTACCTTTCCCACCCATCACCTCCCCCTGGTGTCCCTTCTCCTTCCCTTTCTCCCACTGTCCACTCTCCTCTCCTATCAGATTCCTTCCTCTCCAGCCCTTTACCTTTCCCACCCATCACCTCCCCCTGGTGTCCCTTCTCCTTCCCCTTCTCCCACGGTCCACTCTCCTCTCCGATCAGATTCCTTCCTCTCCAGCCCTTTACCTTTCCCACCCATCACCTCCCCCTGGTGTCCCTCCTCCATCCCTTTCTCCCACGGTCCACTCTCCTCTCCGATCAGATTCCTTCCTCTCCAGCCCTTTACCTTTCCCACCCATCACCCCCGGGGTGTCCCTCCTCCTTCCCTTTCTCCCACGGTCCACTCTCCTCTCCGATCAGATTACTTCCTCTCCATCCCTTTACCTTTCCCACCCATCACCTCCCCCTGGTGTCCCTCCTCCTTCCCTTTCTCCCACGGTCCGCTCTCCTCTCCGATCAGATTCCTTCCTCTCCGATCAGATTCCTTCCTCTCCAGCCCTTTACCTTTCCCTCCCATCCCCTCCCCCTGGTGTCCCTCCTCCTTCCCTTTCTCCCATGGTCCACTCTCCTCTCCGATCAGATTCCTTCCTCTCCAGCCCTTTACCTTTCCCACCCGTCACCTCCCCCTGGTGTCCCTCCTCCTTCCCTTTCTCCCACGGTCCACTCTCCTCTCCGATCAGATTCCTTCCTCTCCAGCCCTTTACCTTTCCCACCCATCACCTCCCCCTGGTGTCCCTCCTCCTTCCCTTTCTCCCACGGTCCACTCTCCTCTCCGATCAGATTCCTTCCTCTCCAGCCCTATACCTTTCCCACCCATCACCTCCCCCTGGTGTCCCTCTTCCTTCCCTTTCTCCCACGGTCCACTCTCCTCTCCGATCAGATTCCTTCCTCTCCAGCCCTTTACCTTTCCCACCCATCACCTCCCCCTGGTGTCCCTCCTCCTTCCCTTTCTCCCATGGTCCACTCTCCTCTCCGATCAGATTCCTTCCTCTCCAGCCCTTTACCTTTCCCACCCATCACCTCCCCCTGGTGTCCCTCCTCCTTCCCTTTCTCCCACGGTCCACTCTCCTCTCCGATCAGATTCCTTCCTCTCCAGCCCTATACCTTTCCCACCCATCACCTCCCCCTGGTGTCCCTCTTCCTTCCCTTTCTCCCACGGTCCACTCTCCTCTCCGATCAGATTCCTTCCTCTCCAGCCCTTTACCTTTCCCACCCATCACCTCCCCCTGGTGTCCCTCCTCCTTCCCTTTCTCCCACGGTCCACTCTCCTCTCCGATCAGATTCCTTCCTCTCCAGCCCTTTACCTTTCCCACCCATCACCTCCCCCTGGTGTCCCTCCTCCTTCCCTTTCTCCCACCGTCCACTCTCCTCTCCGATCAGATTCCTTCCTCTCCAGCCCTTTACCTTTCCCACCCATCACCTCCCCCTGGTGTCCCTCCTCCTTCCCTTTCTCCCACGGTCCACTCTCCTCTCCCATCAGATTCCTTCCTCTCCAGCCCTTTACCTTTCCCACCCATCACCTCCCCCTGGTGTCCCTCCTCCTTCTCTTTCTCCCACGGTCCACTCTCCTCTCCGATCAGATTCCTTCCTCTCCAGCCCTTTACCTTTCCCACCCATCACCTCCCCCTGGTGTCCCTCCTCCTTCCCTTTCTCCCACGGTCCACTCTCCTCTCCCATCAGATTCCTTCCTCTCCAGCCCTTTACCTTTCCCACCCATCACCTCCCCCTGGTGTCCCTCCTCCTTCCCTTTCTCCCACGGTCCACTCTCCTCTCCGATCAGATTCCTTCCTCTCCAGCCCTTTACCTTTCCCACCCATCACCTCCCCCTGGTGTCCCTCCTCCTTCCCTTTCTCCCACGGTCCACTCTCCTCTCCCATCAGATTCCTTCCTCTCCAGCCCTTTACCTTTCCCACCCATCACCTCCCCCTGGTGTCTTTTCTCCTTCCCTTTCTCCCACGGTCCACTCTCCTCTCCGATCAGATTCCTTCCTCTCCAGCCCTTTAACTTTCCCACCCATCACCTCCCCCTGGTGTCCCTCCTCCTTCCCTTTCTCCCACGGTCCACTCTCCTCTCCGATCAGATTCCTTCCTCTCCAGCCCTTTACCTTTCCCACCCATCACCTCCCCCTGGTGTCCCTCCTCCTTCCCTTTCTCCCACGGTCCACTCTCCTCTCCGATCAGATTCCTTCCTCTCCAGCCCTTTACCTTTCCCACCCATCACCTCCCCGTGGTGTCCCTTCTCCTTCCCTTTCTCCTGTAGTCCACTCTCCTCTCCGATCAGATTCCTTCCTCTCCAGCCCTTTACCTTTCCCACCCATCACCTCCCCCTGGTGTCCCTCCTCCTTCCCTTTCTCCCACAGTCCACTCTCCTCTCCGATCAGACTCCTTCCTCTCCAGCCCTTTACCTTTCCCACCCATCACCTCCCCCTGGTGTCCCTCCTCCTTCCCTTTCTCCCACGGTCCACTCTCCTCTCCGATCAGATTCCTTCCTCTCCAGCCCTTTACCTTTCCCACCCATCCCCTCCCCCTGGTGTCCCTCCTCCTTCCCTTTCTCCCGTAGTCCACTCTCCTCTCCGATCAGATTCCTTCCTCTCCAGCCCTTTACCTTTCCCACCCATCACCTCCCCCTGGTGTCCCTCCTCCTTCCCTTTCTCCCACGGTCCACTCTCCTCTCCGATCAGATTCCTTCCTCTCCAGCCCTTTACCTTTCCCACCCATCACCTCCCCCTGGTGTCCCTCCTCCTTCCCTTTCTCCCACGGTCCACTCTCCTCTCCGATCAGATTCCTTCCTCTCCAGCCGTTTACCTTTCCCACCCATCACCTCCCCCTGGTGTCCCTCTTCCTTCCCTTTCTCCCACGGTCCACTCTCCTCTCCGATCAGATTCCTTCCTCTCCAGCCCTTTACCTTTCCCACTCATCACCTCCCCCTGGTGTCCTTCCTCCTTCCCTTTCTCCCACGGTCCACTCTCCTCTCCGATCAGATTCCTTCCTCTCCAGCCCTTTACCTTTCCCACTCATCACCTCCCCCTGGTGTCCTTCCTCCTTCCCTTTCTCCCACGGTCCACTCTCCTCTCCGATCAGATTCCTTCCTCTCCAGCCCTTTACCTTTCCCACCCATCACCTCCCCCTGGTGTCCCTCCTCCTTCCCTTTCTCCCACGGTCCACTCTCCTCTCCGATCAGATTCCTTCCTCTCCAGCCCTTTACCTTTCCCACCCTTCACCTCCCCCTGGTGTCCCTCCTCCTTCCCTCTCTCCCACGGTCCACTCTCCTCTCCGATCAGATTCCTTCCTCTCCAGCCCTTTACCTTTCCCACCCATCACCTCCCCCTGGTGTCCCTCCTCCTTCCCTTTCTCCCACGGTCCACTCTCCTCTCCGATCAGATTCCTTCCTCTCCAGCCCTTTACCTTTCCCACCCATCACCTTCCCCTGGTGTCCCTCCTCCTTCCCCTTCTCCCACGATCCACTCTCCTCTCCGATCAGATTCCTTCCTCTCCAGCCCTTTACCTTTCCCACCCATCACCTCCCCCTGGTGTCCCTCCTCCTTCCCTTTCTCCCACGGTCCACTCTCCTCTCCGATCAGATTCCTTCCTCTCCAGCCCTTTACCTTTCCCACCCATCACCTCCCCCCGGTGTCCCTCCTCCTTCCCTTTCTCCCACGGTCCACTCTCCTCTCCGATCAGATTCCTTCCTCTCCAGCCCTTTACCTTTCCCACCCATCACCTCCCCCTGGTGTCCCTCCTCCTTCCCTTTCTCCCACGGTCCACTCTCCTCTCCGATCAGATTCCTTCCTCTCCAGCCCTTTACCTTTCCCACCCATCACCTCCCCCTGGTGTCCCTCCTCCTTCCCTTTCTCCCACGGTCCACTCTCCTCTCCCATCAGATTCCTTCCTCTCCAGCCCTTTACCTTTCCCTCCCATCACCTCCCCCTGGTGTCCCTCCTCCTTCCCTTTCTCCCACGATCCACTCTCCTCTCCGATCAGATTCCTTCCTCTCCAGCCCTTTACCTTTCCCACCCATCACCTCCCCCTGGTGTCCCTCCTCCTTCCCTTTCTCCCACGGTCCACTCTCCTCTCCCATCAGATTCCTTCCTCTCCAGCCCTTTACCTTTCCCACCCATCACCTCCCCCTGGTGTCCTTCCTCCGTCCCTTTCTCCCACGGTCCACTCTCCTCTCCGATCAGATTCCTTCCTCTCCAGCCCTTTACCTTTCCCACCCATCACCTCCCCCTGGTGTCCCTCCTCCTTCCCTTTCTCCCACGGTCCTCTCTCCTCTCCGATCAGATTCCTTCCTCTCCAGCCCTTTACCTTTCCCACCCATCACCTCCCCCTGGTGTCCCTCCTCCTTCCCTTTCTCCCACGGTCCACTCTCCTCTCCGATCAGATTCCTTCCTCTCCAGCCCTTTACCTTTCCCACCCATCACCTCCCCCTGGTGTCCCTCCTCCTTCCCTTTCTCCCACGGTCCACTCTCCTCTCCCATCAGATTCCTTCCTCTCCAGCCCTTTACCTTTCCCACCCATCACCTCCCCCTGGTGTCCCTCCTCCTTCCCTTTCTCCCACGGTCCACTCTCCTCTCCGATCAGATTCCTTCCTCTCCAGCCCTTTACCTTTCCCTCCCATCACCTCCCCCTGGTGTCCCTCCTCCTTCCCTTTCTCCCACGATCCACTCTCCTCTCCGATCAGATTCCTTCCTCTCCAGCCCTTTACCTTTCCCACCCATCACCTCCCCCTGGTGTCCCTCCTCCTTCCCTTTCACCCACCGTCCACTCTCCTCTCCCATCAGATTCCTTCCTCTCCAGCCCTTTACCTTTCCCACCCATCACCTCCCCCTGGTGTCCCTCCTCCTTCCCTTTCACCCACCGTCCACTCTCCTCTCCGATCAGATTCCTTCCTCTCCAGCCCTTTACCTTTCCCACCCATCACCTCCCCCTGGTGTCCTTCCTCCGTCCCTTTCTCCCACGGTCCACTCTCCTCTCCGATCAGATTCCTTCCTCTCCGGCCCTTTACCTTTCCCACCCATCACCTCCCCCTGGTGTCCCTCCTCCTTCCCTTTCTCCCACGGTCCACTCTCCTCTCCGATCAGATTCCTTCCTCTCCAGCCCTTTACCTTTCTCACCCATCACCTCCCCCTGGTGTCCTTCCTCCGTCCCTTTCTCCCACGGTCCACTCTCCTCTCCGATCAGATTCCTTCCTCTCCAGCCCTTTAACTTTTCTATCTGTCACCTCCCAACTTCATCGTCCATCCCCCATCTACCCACCTTCTCCCTTACCTGGTCTCCCCTCTCACCTGTCAGCTTGTACTCCTTCCCTTGCCCCAGCTTCTTATTTTGGCTTATCTCCGCCCGTCCTTTCCAGTCCTGAAAAACAGGGCCTTGGGCGCGAAACGTTATCTGTTTATTTCCCTCCACAGTTGCTCTTCTTTTCCCAGTTTTCAGAATGAGAATCGTCGTTAATACCAATGGCATATTGTTTGGTCATTACGTGCCATGTCTTATAACACCATTATTATGCGCCATGTGGTATGACATCATCATTATGTGCCGTGTGGTATAACGTGGGCAATCTTGGTCTTGCCACGACCGTGATTGTCCTTGGCAAATTTTTCTACAGAAGTGGTTTGTGCCCATTCCGCCTTCTGGGTGGTGTGTGTCTTTACATGAAGGTTGACCCCGGCCCATAATCAATAAATACTCTTCAGAGGCAAACAACAGGAATTCTGCAGATGCTGGAAATTCAAGCAACACACATCAAAGTTGCTGGTGAACGCAGCAGGCCAGGCAGCATCTCTAGGAAGAGGTACAGTCGACGTTTCAGGCCGAGACCCTTCGTCAGGACTAACTGAAGGAAGAGTGAGTAAGAGATTTGAAAGTGGGAGGGGGAGGGGGAGATTCAAAATGATAGGAGAAGACAGGAGGGGAGGGATGGAGCCGAGAGCTGGACAGGTGATAGGCAAAAGAGGATACGAGAGGATCATGGGACAGGAGGTCCGGGAAGAAAGACAAGGGGGGGGTGACCCAGAGGATGTGCAAGGGGTATATTCAGAGGGACAGAGGGAGAAAAAGGAGAGTGAGAGAAAGAATGTGTGTATAAAAATAAGTAACAGATGGGATACGAGGGGGAGGTGGGGCACTAGCGGAAGTTAGAGAAGTCGATGTTCATGCCATCAGGTTGGAGGCTACCCAGACGGAATATAAGGTGTTGTTCCTCCAACCTGAGTGTGGCTTCATCTTGACAGTAGAGGAGGCCGTGGATAGACATGTCAGAATGGGAATGGGATGTGGAATTAAAATGTGTGGCCCCTGGGAGATCCTGCTTTCTCTGGCGGACAGCGCGTAGATGTTCAGCAAAGCGGTCTCCCAGTCTGCGTCGGGTCTCACCAATATATAAAAGGCCACATCGGGAGCACCGGACGCAGTATATCACCCCAGTCGCCTCACAGGTGAAGTGATGCCTCACCTGGAAGGACTCTACAACAGCAAGTTCGAATAGCCTCAGCTGGGGGAGATGCAGTTTAATCCCAGGAATCTAGGAGGAATTTCCAGAGGCTGGTGGGTCAGTGGAATTCTTGGCCGGGTATACTTCATTTTTCATTTAAAAATCTTTTTTATTAATTATTATTAAAGATCAAGAAAAAAATACATTGAGGTAATCAAGTCAATATGTACAATGAAGAATTAGAATGTCAAATAACTGATTAACAAAGCTAAACAATATATGAATAATAAGAAGAAAAAGTAGTGTTAAGAATATTTGTTTTGAAAGAAAAAAAGGAAAAAAAAAGAACCCCTACTAACTAAAACAAAAAAAAACACTAACTTATACTTAAAATGGAGGCTCTTGATTCATAAAGGCATCAAAAGTTTCGTTGAGAAGGCAGGAGAATGGGGCTGAGAGGGATAATAAATCAGTCGTGATGGAACAGCAGGGCAGATTCAATGGGCTGAATGGCCTAATTCTGCTCCTACATCCAACGATAAGGTGAGGATAAACTACACAGCTCAGAGTGGCGGAAGCTGAACTGAGGTGGAGTCTTCAAGCTCAAGCTGAAGCGGGTTGCCAACCTGGGCGCCACGGTAACTGCAGCGGTCCGCGCCAGCGACGCAGGTTCGATCCCCGCCTCTGCCTGTGAGGAATATGTACGCTCCTCGCAGCAGAATGCGCGGGGTTTCCTCCGGGTGCCTCTGGTTTCCTCCCGCGGTCCAATGACGCACTGGTCCGTACGTTACTTGGTCGTTGTTTATTGCCCCGTGATTGGGCTGGGGTTCAATCGGGGGATGAAGGCCTGGAATGGCGGGGTCCACACTGTAAATAGATAAATAAATAAGTATACAAGCAAATGAGACAACGTTCCTCTCGACCACGGCGCACCCGCAGTGCGTATATATCACACACAGCGCATGAAACAAAATATTACCTTTAAAGGCATCCGTTAGTCTTGCGAGACCATGGATCTGCGCCTGGAAAGTCTTCACTCTCCAGGGCGCAGGCCCGGGCAAGGTTGTGTGGAAGACCGGCAGTTGCCCATGCTGCAAGTCTCCCCTCTCCACGACACCGATGTTGTCCAAGGGAAGGGCATTAGGACCCATCCCATACAGCTTGGCACCGGTGTCGTCGCAGAGCAATGTGTGGTTAAGTGCCTTGCTCAAGGACACAACACGTTCCCTCGGCTGGGGCTCGAACTAGCGACCTTCAGATCACTAGACCGATGCCTTAACCACTTGGCCACGTGCCCACACACAATATTACCATGAGTAAGTTAATTTGTTCATCCATCGTCAACATCGATGAGGACTTTGACACCATTATGATGGTGTCGAGACTAGCGCGTGATTTGGATTTAAGTGAGGGAGAGTTACGCAGTGTCAGCCTCACTCTCTCTTCCCAATTCCCATCTGGATCCAGAGGCAAGACAGAGTCAAGACGGCTGGAGATGGGACTAGGCGCAGTGGATGACCAGGACATCTTCTGTGTCTTGTCCTGCTCTACACGTTCCACGACGCTTGCAGAGACCGTCTTCTTGACCGTTAGACCTTCCATTGGTCTCGTCTGCTCAATCCGCTGGAGTCTGTCTTCACATGCTGGGATAGACAACACCCTCTCTCACCGAGGGTTTGAGACCCGTCGGCTACCCTCACCTGGTTTAGCCGGCTTGTCGGAGCCGTTGCCCGGGGTGTGGCCGCTGTCACGTGCAAACAGCTACGGGGAGCCACAGGTGAGAGCTGAGTGCCAGGTGGGGACCAAAGGTGGGCAAACCGCCTTGAAAAGGACGCGACATGTTCCCCCACCGGAGGTGCTACCCCTCCCTGATGCCCCATACACCCCGAATAAGTTAAAATATCGTCCAAAATGCATGGAAGGTGACCAGCACGCAGCTCGCTGTCCTAGTGACACAACCTCGCTGGTTGGCAGGGTAGCTGTCAGTCTCACGGCCCAGGGGAAGAAGCTGTTACCCAGTCTGACAGTCCGAGTCCTCATGCTCCTGAACCTCATTCCTGAGGGCCGTGGGTCAGAGAGATTGTGGGACGGGTGGGATCCTCAACCAAGCTTCAGGACCCCCTCTGTCTGCAGCACCCCGGTAAATGTCACAAATGGGGGTGGTGGGAGACGCCAGTGATTCTATAGGCAGTTCTTTAGCTTCCTGAGAAATTTGGCCTGTCCCCTAAAACTCTCACTAATTTTTATAGCTGCACCGTAGAAAGCATTCTTCTAGGGTGCATCACAACCTGGGACAGAAGTTGTCCTGTCCCAGACCGGAAGAAGCTGCAGAAGATCGTGAACACGGCGCAGCACATCACACAAATCAATCTTCCGTCCTTGGACTCACTTTACACCGCACGCTGTCGGAGCAGTGCTGCCAGGATAATCAGGGACACGACCCACCCAGCCAACACACTTTTCATCCCTCTTCCCTCCGGGAGAAGGCTCAGGAGCTTGAAGACTCGTACGGCCAGATTTTGGAACAGCTTCTTTCCAACTGTGATAAGACTGCTGGACCGATCCTGACCCGGATCTGGGCCGTACCCTCCAAATATCCAGACCTGCCTCTTGGTTTTTTTGCACTACCTTACTTTCCCTTTTCTATTTGCTATTTATGATTTATAATTTAAATTTTTAATATTTCCTATCAATTTGTACTCCAGGGAGCACAAAGTGCAGAATCAAATATCGCTGTGATGATTGTACGCCCTAGTATCAATTGCTTGGTGACAATAAAGTAAAGTTTTTAATGTTTGGTGTTGTGTGCTGGGGCAGCAGGCTGAGGGTAGCAGACACCAACAGAATCAACAAACTCATTCGTAAGGCCAGTGATGTTGTGGGGATGGAACTGGACTCTCTGACGGTGGTGTCTGAAAAGAGGATGCTGTCCAAGTTGCATGCCATCTTGGACAATGTCTCCCATCCACTACATAATGTACTGGGTGGGCACAGGAGTACATTCAGCCAGAGACTCATTCCACCGAGATGCAGCACAGAGCGTCATAGGAAGTCATTCCTGCCTGTGGCCATCAAACTTTACAACTCCTCCCTTGGAGGGTCAGACACCCTGAACCAATAGGCTGGTCCTGGACTTATTTCCTGGCATAATTTACATAATACTATTTAACTATTTATGGTTTTATTACTACTTAATTATTTATGGTGCAACTGTAACGAAAACCAATTTCCCCCGGGATCAATAAATATGACTATGACTGTCTTCTGGTGTTTTGGCTCCAGACTGGCTTTAATGACACCTCCCCCCCAACCCCCGGTAGTCTAGTGGGTGTTTGGGTGAGCTAATCTCACCTTGGAAAAATCTCAGCTAAGCAATCTCACTTGGAGAAGAAATTGAACATTAAATCGTCGTTTTTTTTTACAGAGGAGGTTGGACATGGCGATGGGTTGAAGGCAACCGATCGGGGTGACTGACCACCAGTTCATCCTCATTGAGGTCAGATCCAGGTCTCCACCCGTGAATCTGCGTGTGGACCTTGCTGTTCGTTGGGCCCACAGGAGTCCGGTGAGGAAGGGAGCACGGAGGCCAAAGACCTAGAGCGAGGGGTGAGCACGCAAAGAGCTACTGGCCACGCTGGACGGCGGAATCGGCCAAGCATCGATGTGATGGCCCGACCTTCTGCAACTCGGAGGTTTCTGCGACGTCAGCCGTTTGCGATGACCTGGTGGAGCGCACGGGACTGTACAGGCCCATGAGGTTCTGCCGACCACGAAGCCTGCCCCCAGCTCGATATAACCCTTCCTTCCCACGTAGACCTCCATCTTCCGACCGCCTGTGCCCCTACCTACCAGCCACTTAAATGTCTCGAAGGAATCTGCCTCCATCGCCACCCCTGGTAAGACGTCCCACACCCCAACCGCTCTCTGCGTATGAACCTACCTCTGACGTTCCCTCGGTTCTTTTGTGCAGTCACCTTAAAGTTAGTGGTTTCCGCTCCGGTGGTGGGGAGTGAAGATAAAGCTTCTGGCTGTCCACTCGATCTACGCTTCCTGTACACCTCAGTCCAGACATCTATTATCGCCCTTCGCTCCCTAGCTCGCTCAACCTCACCCCACCGTGAGACATGCTCTCTAATCCAGGCAGCATCCTGGTCACTCTCCCCTGCACCCTCTCTAAGGCTTCCACATCCTCCCTACGGTGAGGCGGCCAGAACTGAGCACGACAGTCCGAGTGAGGTCCAGCCAGGGTTTTCTGACGTCGCAGAAACCTCCGAGTTGTAGAAGGTCGGGCCATCACATCAACGCACCCATCTCGCACCCATTTCTGCCAGGCCCCCCTCTGGGAGGAGGTCTCCAGCTGACCGCTTGATCTTTGAAGACGCAAACACGAGGAAATCTGCAGATGCTGGGAATTCAAGCAACGCACATTGAGAAATGCCGGTGAACGCAGCAGGCCAGGCAGCATCTCTAGGAAGAGGTACAGTCGACATTTTGGGCCGAGACCCTTCGTTAGTCCTGACGAAGGGTCTCGGCCCGAAACGTCGACTGTACTGCTTCCTATAGATGATGCCTGGCCTGCTGTGTTCACTTGACCTTTGCCCCTTTTGGCTGCGATTTCTGAGGGAAGTGAGCATGAAGAATCCCTTGGCCCTATTTCGAAGGAGAAGACAGTTTTCCCCCAGTATCCCGACCAATACTCATTCCTCAGTCAACACCACAAAAATGTTGGCTGTTTTGTGAGGGTCTACTGACCCTTAAGGTTGTTATAGCCAGGGGGGTGGTAATGAGGACAAGCTCCCACGACCTATTAAATCCTCCCAATGGCTTGGGCCTCAAATTGTCTCTGACAACCAAGTCCTGGCCTTCGCATGTGACTTGCTACTAGGCCGTTGGAACCGTTTCTACCGACAGGAGAAGAGGCAAAGGTGGGTTACTGGCACCTTAAAACCAGTTGTTTCAGGCAGTTGGGGTTCATCAGGCCACGGTTGGCAGCTCATCTCGGAGAAGGAAAACTCTGATCTCAAACCTCCGCTGCCTTGCGGCTGTACCCGCTCACGGGGAAGGCTTCGGGAGTGAACCCCGAGGGAAAAGTCTGGAGCTGGAGTCCCTGAGGCGGTCCGACGCTGATTGGCAACTCCTGCTGCTACCAAACTGTGTCGGGTCTCGGCCGTTCCTTTGGGTTCATCGGCTGCGTGGAGAGGGGGAGCCTGTTACACGGGGCAACAGCTCCCTCTCCATATCGTACTGCCCGGGCTTGTGTATCTAGACAGCTAGGACGCCACATCCATGGTCAACCCTGACCCAACGGAGGCCGCGGACCGATGTCCCCGATTTTCTACTCGACATCAGAAGGTGCTTCGTCGACCGTACAGCGCGGTAAATGCACCCCACGGTCATAAAGGGCAGGGTACAGTGGCCACCTTATGGGGCACACCTACTCTGTTAGAGCAAACATCCGATCAGCCAATCACGTGGCAGCAACTCGACTGCGTAAAAGCACGCGGCCGCGGTCAAGAGGTTCAGTTGTTCAGCAGCCCCCTACCTCGGCCCTGACCAAATCACGGGACAACTTACAGTGACCGGTTAACCCACTCGGTACGCTGAACTCCAACGCCCTGAACAGCAACAGAGTTACGCTACTGCGGGGCTCCAGTCGTTGGCGCCAGACCGGGAGGCCTGAGTATCCCAAGGGCTGCCGATCTCCCGGCGGGGGAATCTTTTTTTCTTCTGTCTTCCGGGCACGGCAGTCTCTGGAGCTGACAGGGAATGCTGCGGAAATCCAGAGGGGCGGCGGCTCGGTGGGCGGAAGCTCCTTGTTGACGACAGAGAGAGAGAGAGAGAGGGGGGTCAGAGGTGAAAGGTCAAGCCGACGGGAAGGCGGCAGCGATCCCGGGTCGCAAACAGCGGCGTGCGGAAGATCACTTCCGAGCGCACAACGCTTTGGACCTCGGGGGGGGGGGTGTGGCGGCAGGGGTTCCAGCAACGCAAGACCGCGAGCAGACGCTTGGCAGACGCTCTATTCGGGCTGCACGATGTTCCAAGTGTAAAGTCTATTTTTCCGAGCACTGGGCAATCACCAGGGGCATCAAATTCTTAATCATTTCACGAAAACCTTTCAGGTCTGAAGTAAATAAATTATTCAGTGCCTCATGAGAAGTTGCAGTCGCCTTTCAAAGCTTTTCCCTGTGCCTCTCTCCTGTTCCCCAGGGCATGAACGAAACATATTAGGTGGAACGAGGAGCTCGCCTGTGTTTCATGCTATTTATTTTCTTGATAGTGTTCTAATATCATTACAGCTTTAGCTACTAAGTACATTTTCATCTTCCTGGTTATTTGGCAAACGGCTAGTTGAGTGACCCAAACAGAAAGGCTTATTTAAATCCGGATTTGTGGAAAGTGTTTTCATATTAGCCCGGTGAAGCATAGAAGTGAAAATGTTTGTAATGTAAAAGAAGATTAAATTAGACACAACACACACACAGACACTGCAATCGCATTTGAGCACGAACCTCTCTCTAAGCCAACGGCCCTGCATCAATGGCGGCCGGCTTTGGGACCTGGCCATCTACGTTTTTAATCCAATCAGCCGTGTCAGATTCGCTAAGCGAGATGCAAGCAAATTCACTTACGCGAGGAGGCCTATTCACCGAAGAGATGTCTTCGCCCTCTTTCGGAACATGTAATCGGCTATCGGTTTCAAATGAAGCCGTCAGGAGATGTCGAGGGGGCCTTCCCCGAGGAAAGAGCATGGCGGAGCCGAGTAGGCAGGTGCGCGATGACCTTAACTATAGACCGCAAAAAATATCAAGCCGCCAGGGGCCGCGAACCAGAAATGGAGGGGTGAACTTCAGGCAGGGGGGAGTGAGAGCTCGGGGCAAGTGGTTGAGGCCGGCTGCCCCGATGGGTGAAGAAGGACCGTGGATGAGAGCCGGGGGTTAAATAGGCTGCCGGTGGTGAGTCTGGAGTGAGCGGTGGGTGAATCTTGCAAGCCAGGTAGAGACTGGGAGGTCCCTGCATTTGCGGGCCTGATAAACTGCCTTAACGTTTTGACCCTCAGAACATTTCAGGGGATAATTTGTAACACAGGAGCAGGGCTTCCTGGTCTCGAATTTACTTCCGAATCCCAGAGTTATTTTTCAACTTCTTTCTCAGTGGACAATCACCTACTTGCCTGAAATGACTGCCGTACAAGGACGTTGCCAAGACACGAGGACTTGAGTTCTAGGGGAAGATGAATAGGTTACGTCTTTGTTCCCTGGAGCGTGGGAGGATGAAGGGAGATTTGATAGAGATATACGAAATTATGAGTGGGTATAGATAGTGTTGCCGGCTGGTGGTGTAGTGGCATCAGCGCCGGACTTCGGAGCGAAGGCTCCAGAGTTCAAATCCAGCCAGCTGCCCTGGTGCGCTTTCCATCCGTGCTGGGTTGAGCATCAAGCTAGCAACTCGGCCTTGTCAAAAGCAAATTGCCTGCTACAACAAACATCAGCAGCAAAAAAAAGTTGTTGGCCTATGCTCTCTCGTGAGGTTAAAAGGCAATTTCCTTCCTTTTATCTATATATCCTTTTATAGATAGTGTTGCCCGGAGGGATTGACGATCTACAAATCAGTGAATTCAAATGAATCAAGGACAGTGGAGACAGACAGACTAATTGCCTTTGTTCTTGTCGTGTGCTTGGGGATGGAGGCTGCCATTTTGTGAAGACACTCTATCCTCCATTTTGTGAGCTTGACATGCTGGGCTTGATCAATGTTTTAAAGAAGACACAGCGATACTTCGGGTAATCTGCTGGACTGTAGAGCATGTCCAAATAAGAAGTTATTTGTGAGATGTTCTTTGGTTGGCTATAACATGCAGGCTTGTGAATGTTGGGGTTGGTGCCTGCCGGGAGTGGTTCGAACTGGCTGCTGATTGAGGACAAAGAGCCGTAAATTATCGACCGTCACTTGATGGGAAGAGGATAACAAGCGGATGCTGGCTTGGAGCAGAGCCTGTAACGAGGTGTTCAAGGACAGATACATGGCCTGTGGCCAACGACACTGGAATGCGTTATTTGAATTGATAAGGAATGGATATAAAAGTGGAGGCTTTGTGTGTGCTGGCAGCGGTAACTTCGAAGAATAACCATCTCAGATACAAGCGTGAGCAGCACTGCATGAAACACATGATGAGCGAGTGAATCAGGACAACGCGGAACGCCTGGCCAGCGTAAAATCCATTGTCTGAGTAATACCTTTGCTATTCTTTCACTATTCAGGAGATGCAGGGATACCTAGCAGTTGTGCACACAAGGTATTTAGCATATGAATTCACGTACTTTTTAGTTTAAACAATAAGGTACTTGACAGTAAATATTGATTTCTCTGTGCCTCACTGATCATTGTTATAAGTAGTATTTTTTACAATAGGGGAAAATGCAAGCCAGAGAGGCAGCAGGTGATGAATCTGGAACAAGCGGTAGGTATCAGGGGAAACAGGCTTATCAGAAGTTTTACCTGGTCCATTATTCCTATAAATTATAATTTCCTTTCACTTCCATGGGTAATTAAAATCTCTTTCCTAGTACCTCGGGTCAAGAATGATGAGTTCGGAGAAGGACATAAAGATACGGAAGGCGCTGGCGTGGAGGGCTATGAACTACATGAAGGAAATCTGGAAGTCGAACCTGACCAGAGGGCTTAAAAAGAGGATTTTCACAGCAGTCATGGACTCCATTCTCACATACGGATGCGAAACGTGGACACTCACCAAGACTATGCGAAAGTCTCTAGATGGTTGCTATTCACGAATGCTCCAGATGGCTCTTGACGTGAGTTGGCAACAGCACATGACGAACGTTGAGCTCTATAACGACCTACCGATGCTCTCCACTAAAATCGAGGTGAGAATACTGCAACTAGCGGGACACTGTCTACGCCACCCCGAGCTACCTGCCAGCCTAGTCATCATATGGGAGCCCAAGCACGGGAGGATGAACCCTGGGTGCCCTCCCAAGACTATGGTCAACACGCTCCTAGAAGACAGCGACGCGGCTAATGTAGATGAACTGAACACACTGATGAGGGAGAGGGAGAAGTGGAGAGTCCGTCATCGTGCCCGACGCCGGCCCCCCAGGCCTGAATCGGAGCAGTAGTAGTTCCTAGATTTCACTCTTTATCAAAAATTGCACCTATCAAGAACACATTCATTGGCTTGGAGTTCGGGACCCTGAAGAAGTTTAAATCTTCTCTTCGCTGAGAGTTCAGTGAGACCCTCTCTCACTGCTGCCCCTCTGTGATCTCAGCTGCCCTCTGACTCTTCGACCCTCTGCTCACCCTGCTCTTCCAACCATCACTACCACAGCCACATAGCTTTAATTTTTTTCAACCCAACCAGTCTCTGTTTTTCATTTGCACCTCTCTGGCCTCTTCTCCTCACCTGCCTATCACCTCCCCCTGGTGTCCCTCCTCCTTCCCTTTCTCCCACGGTCCACTCTCCTCTCCGATCAGATTCCTTCCTCTCCAGCCCTTTACCTTTCCCACCCATCACCTCCCCCTGGTGTCCCTCCTCCTTCCCTTTCTCCCACGGTCCACTCTCCTCTCCCATCAGATTCCTTCCTCTCCAGCCCTTTACCTTCCCACCCATCACCTCCTCCTGGTGTCCCTCCTCCTTCCCTTTCTCCCACGGTCCACTCTCCTCTCCGATCAGATTCCTTCCTCTCCAGCCCTTTACCTTTCCCACCCATCACCTCCCCCTGGTGTCCCTCCTCCTTCCCTTTCTCCCACGGTCCACTCTCCACTCCGATCAGATTCCTTCCTCTCCAGCCCTTTACCTTTCCCACCCATCACCTCCCCCTGGTGTCCCTCCTCCTTCCCTTTCTCCCACGGTCCACTCTCCTCTCCGATCAGATTCCTTCCTCTCCAGCCCTTTACCTTTCCCACCCATCACCTCCCCCTGGTGTCCCTCCTCCTTCCCTTTCTCCCACGGTCCACTCTCCTCTCCCATCAGATTCCTTCCTCTCCAGCCCTTTACCTTTCCCACCCATCACCTCCCCCTGGTGTCCCTCCTCCTTCCCTTTCTCCCACGGTCCACTCTCCTCTCCTATCAGATTCCTTCCTCTCCAGCCCTTTACCTTTCCCACCCGTCACCTCCCCCTGGTGTCCCTCCTCCTTCCCTTTCTCCCACGGTCCACTCTCCTCTCCCATCAGATTCCTTCCTCTCCAGCCCTTTACCTTTCCCACCCATCACCTCCCCCTGGTGTCCCTCCTCCTTCCCTTTCTCCCACGGTCCACTCTCCTCTCCGATCAGATTCCTTCCTCTCCAGCCCTTTACCTTCCCACCCATCACCTCCTCCTGGTGTCCCTCCTCCTTCCCTTTCTCCCACGGTCCACTCTCCTCTCCGATCAGATTCCTTCCTCTCCAGCCCTTTACCTTTCCCACCCGTCACCTCCCCCTGGTGTCCCTCCTCCTTCCCTTTCTCCCACGGTCCACTCTCCTCTCCCATCAGATTCCTTCCTCTCCAGCCCTTTACCTTCCCACCCATCACCTCCTCCTGGTGTCCCTCCTCCTTCCCTTTCTCCCACGGTCCACTCTCCTCTCTGATCAGATTCCTTCCTCTCCAGCCCTTTACCTTTCCCACCCATCACCTCCCCCTGGTGTCCCTCCTCCTTCCCTTTCTCCCACGGTCCACTCTCCTCTCCCATCAGATTCCTTCCTCTCCAGCCCTTTACCTTTCCCACCCATCACCTCCCCCTGGTGTCCCTCCTCCTTCCCTTTCTCCCATGGTCCACTCTCCTCTCCTATCAGATTCCTCCTATAGTCCTTTACCTCTTCCACAGATTACCTTCTAGCTTCTGTCTTCATTCCTCCATGGAGAGTGAAGAGCATGAATTCAAATTCAAATTTATTTAAATCTTACGTCCATCCCACAACGTGAAGGTGTAAAAATCTTTGCATTATGACTCCATCTCAGTGCACAGACATGTGAACTTAAAAGTCTAATGGGTTGCAGAAGGAAGCTGTCCTGGAGCCTGTTGGTCCTGGTTTTAATGCTGTGGTACCGTTTGCCAGATGGGAGCAGCTGGAACAGTTTATGGTCGGGAGGGTGTCTGGTGTCCCTGATGATCTTCCAGGCCTCCTTTACCCACCTGCTGCTTTAAATGTCCTCAGTGGAGGGAAGTTCACACCCACAGAGGCGCTGGGCTGTCCGTATCACTCTCTGCAGTGCCCAGCGATCAGGGTTGGTGCTGTTCCCCTACCAGGCGGTGATACAGACAGTCAGGATGCTCCCAAAGGTGCCCCTGTAGAAGGTCTCGAGGATTTCATGGGCCCACACCGGACTTCTTCAGTCGCCTGAGGTGGAAGAGATGCTTTTTTCACCACACAGCCGGTGTGTACAGTCCCGGTGAGATCGTCAGTGATGTGTATACCGAGGAACTTGAAACTACTCGCCCTCTCAACCGCAGTGCCATTGATATCGATCAGGCCGAGCCTGTCTCCGTTCCTCCTGTAATCCGGGATCAGCTCCGCTGTTTTTTTGGACACTGAGGGACAGGTTGTTATCTTGGCACCACCGTGTCTGGGTATTAACCTCTCCTTTGCAGGCTGTCTCCTCACCGCTAGAAATAAGGCCGATCAAAGTCGTGCCACCTGTGGATTTGATCAGCGGATTGGAGCTGTGTGTTGGCAGCACAGTCGTGTGGGCGAAGGAAGCAGAGGAGGGGACTCAGGATACAACCCTGGAGGGGGCACCTGTGTTGAGACTCAGAGGGGTGGAGGTGAGGGAGCCCAACCTTGCCACCTGCCGGCGATCCGATCCGATAGGAGGTCCAGGACCCGGCTGCATCGACAGAGAGAGAGAGAGAGAGGGGATGTGCCCCAGTGCAACGGCGTTTTCCACTTTGAAAGATCTCCCGCGCACCGTCGGAGATTTCAGACAACGGCCATTACAGCTCGGGGGTTGGGGGGAGGTGAAGGGGTGGAGACATTAGAGTTCAGAGTTCAGTCCGGGCGGCCTCTGCAAGGAGGCTCTGCATGCCCTCCACTGGGAAGGTAGGGATCTTTCTGAGATTCCCCCAGTTTCCACCTACAGTCCAAAGACACACTGGGCAGGTTAATTGGTCTTTGTAAACTGTCCCATGGTAAATCAGGGTTGTCAGGGGCTGCTGGACAGCGTGGTTCGAAGGGCCAGAAGGGGCTACTCCACACTGTATCTCCAAATAAATACATTTTTGCACTATTTATTTATTTTTCATATATTTCACACTGGAACTTGGAGTAATTTTTTAAATCTATTGCACTGGTTCCTCAAGGCTGTTAAAGCCGAGGGGGTGGAAACGGGGATGAGCTCCCACTATCTCTTAAGTGCTCCCAGTGTCTCAAACGGCCTCCAACAACCACGTCTGGCTCACGTGAGGCTTGGCTATTAAGCCCCGGCGGACCCATTTCTACTGACAGGGGAAGAGGGCAAGGGCGGGTTACTGGCACCTTAAAACCAGTCGCTTCGAGCAGACGGGGCTCGTCAAGCCGCGGTTGGCAGCTCATCTCGGAGAAGGAAAACTCTGATCTCAAACCTCCGCTGCCTTGTGGCTGTACCTGCTCACGGGGAAGGCTTCGGGAGTGAACCCCCGAGGGAAAAATCCGGAGCTGGAGCCCCTGAGGCAGTTCGACATTGAGTTCAACGCTGACTGGCAACTCCTGGTGCCAAACTGTATCGGGTCTCTGCTGTTCCTTTGGGTTCATCAGCTGTGGGGAGAGGGGGAGCCTGTTACACGGGGCAACAGCTTGCCCTCCATATCGTACAAGGTCAGGAGCTGCTGCTCCATAAGATTCAAGGTCATAACAGGGTAGATAGAGATCAGAAGGCTATCTTCCCTGACGACGGAACTGCTGAATAAAGTTACGCACTACTGCTCTCAGCTAAGATGGGTTGCCAGTGAGATCTGATACAGTTACGATGAAAGGTCTCAACACACAATGCTGACTATTTATTCCTCCCCAGACATGCTGCCAGATCTGCTGAGTTCCTCCAGCAATTTTTGTGTTTGCTGTTCACGACACCATCAAGAAGGAGGTACAGGAGTCTCAGGACCCACAGCACCAGGTTCAGGGACAGTTATTACCCCTCAACCATCAGGAAGGAGGTACAGGAGCCTCAGGACCCACACCACCAGGTTCAGGAACAGTTATTACCCCTCAACCATCAGGAAGGAGGTACAGGAGTCTCAGGACCCACAGCACCAGGTTCAGGGACAGTTATTACCCCTCAACCATCAGGAAGGAGGTACAGGAGCCTCAGGACCCACACCACCAGGTTCAGGGACAGTTCAACCTTCAGGCTTTCGAACCAGAGGGGATAATTTCATTCTACTTCGCTCGCCACAACACTGAAACTTGCCCACAACCTATGGACTCACTTTCAAGAATCCTTCATCCAATTTTCTCAATATTAATTGCTTATTTCCTTCTTTATTTTGTATTCGCGCAGTTCGTTGTCTTTTGCATACTGGGAGTCGGTCTGTCTTTTTATGCGCGGTCTTTCACTGACTGATTGTGTTTCAAAGTTCAGAGCTCGTTTGATCATCAGATTACATGTGTGTCACTGCGAGGTTTCATTTTCCTGTGGGCGTACTCGGCAAATCTACAGCATTGTAACTGCGGCAGCAGTGACTGAAGGATCAACCGGAATGCAAAAGACAACAAGAGGCGCAAAGGCAAATGTAAATAAGTGAGCATGAGATGAAGGGCCCTTGAAAGCGAGTCCATTATTCGTGAGGACATTCCGGTGATGTCTTTACTGCGGGCGCCCGCAAGTAGATGAATCTTAGGGTTGTTTCTGTCCGTTGGCGACATGCAATTTGCTTTGATCTTTTGAAGAATCTCACGTGTTGATGCTGTGGTCCGTTACCCCATGAAATCATTTTGTTTCATGTTCCAGCCCTTGTAAATTCCATGGCTTTGTCAGCGCCATGAGACCAGAGTGAAGATATCTGGAGAAAGGGCAAATGATATGCTGTGATTTACATCGAGCTCTCAAGTCGCCGCCCATGGACCGATGACTTATTTTGTCTTCCCTTGCAGAAATATTTATAGTGCTCTGCGCTCGCTGTGCTGATTTACGTATCGGTCCGCTAAGGATCAAAGGAACTTCGCAGCAAGTTCATCGCAACACTGCTGCGGGGTAGGTCATCGCGGAGTCGTCCCACCCCCGCTGCGTGGTTCTGTCACGTCCCTGCTCTGCCTGATCATCCCAACCGCCCAGGTTCTGCCTGTCGCCCTGGCTCCGAAGGATGGGTCTGGCCCCACTCCCGCGCAACGCCCCAGTCAGCTGGTCGTTGCCGGCATACCTGTCCTACGTAGCAAAGTTCTTCCAGGAGAACGCCTTTGACCACAGGGCCATCAGGGAGTGGTCGGCACTGCAGGAGAAGGACGTGATGGACACAGTGGGGTGGTTCCCTGAGCAGACCGTCCAGTTCATCTGGCAAAATGCCTCATCGCCAGATCTCACCAACAGGCACCAAGACCTCGCCTGGCTGGCGGTGAGAGGGGCCCTCCCAGTCAGAGCCCTCCTGTACGCCGTCTCCGCACCCCGCTGCCCGCGGGAGGACTGCAGTGAGGAGGAGTCTGTGACCCACCTCTTTGCACACTGTCAGTTCACAAAGAGAGTGTGGAGGAGGATGGATGGGCTAGTGTCACGTTTTATCCCCAGCGGCTGCGTAACAGCGGACTCTCTGATCTACGGGCTGCTCCCGGGGACGCACACGGAGACCAACATCCGGTGCTGCTGGCAGATCATCAACTCGGTGAAAGATGCTCTTTGGTCGGCCCGAAACTTGATGATCTACCAGCACATGGAGATGTCCGTGGGAGAATGCTGCCGACTGGCACGTTCTGGGCTGCAGGAGTACGTGCTGAGGGACGCACTGAAACTCAGTGCAGCCACCGCAAGGGCCCGGTGGGGAAGGACCGCGGTATAGGTTTCTCCACCCGCGGAAGTGGGAGGGGTCGGGGGGTATACCCCTCAACAATGATATGGTAAGCCGAACTACTGGAGTGCCACCTGGGTGGCTATAAATACGGATATGTACTGACTATAATGGAAACGTATGTAAAGGATGGAAAGTAATTGAATGGTTTATTGTATGTATTTATTTTTGAATAAAGTATATCTTGAAATTTAAAATAAAATCCCAATCAAAGGCTGAAGCCGTGATCTGCCCACAAGGCAGTAATGATGGCATGAGGGACCTCGGGTGACCACATCAGAAGCTAACAGTTCCCTTTGTTTTATAGGAAGTCTGGATCAAAGCAGAAATGAGCCTTTGGGTTGAGCTGAGCTTCAATAAGTTGGTTGGTCAGTCACAGCCCGTTACACTGCTGGTGCAGTGACGCCTTTCCATCCCTGTCTGCTCTTGGCCCCCCTTCTCTACTCTGCCCTGTGTGAGGTTCGGCATCCTCATTCTGTGGCCCTGGCAGTCTTCACTGCGCTGGTAGCTTCCTCTTGGTTTTCACTACCGTCAGTCGTACAAGTCCCGGGAGGCGACTCAGGACGGAGAAGGATTCTGCGTTGCTTGTTTGACCAGTCGGGGCCATTAGCCTTGAGCTGAACCATTCCCCCACACTCTCCCCCCGCCCCTGGCAAATCTGGAGCACTCTTAGCCCAGCGTCTACCCCTTTGACCTGTTTGGCGTGGGTGACCCCAGCAAGAGCCAAAGCATAAAGCCCTCACTCTAGCCAACCTTTCTCTCTGGGCCATTGAGGGACGTAAGCCTCCAAACCCAACGACAAGGGGAGTCCAGAACCAGAGGCCGCGGTTTAAGAATAAGGGGTAGGCCATTTAGAACGGAGTTGAGGGATAAACTTTTTCACCCAGAGAGTGGTGGATATGTGGAATGCTCTGCCCCAGAAGGAAGTGGAGGCCAATTCTCTGGATTCTTTCAAGAAAGAGTTAGATAGAGCTCTTAAAGATAGCGGAGTGAAGGGATATGGGGAGAAGGCAGGAACGGGATACTGATTGTGGATGATCAGCCATGATCACAGTGAGTGGTGGTGCTGGCTCGAAGGGCCGAATGGCCTCCTCCTGCACCTATTGTCCATTGTCCTCTTGGAGGCGCGCTTCGCCGAACCCGGGCCAGCATAACCCAGGGTTACAAAGGTAGCCGGAATTGTTCTCAGGAATGCCAAAGAAACTCAAAGGTTTGGATAGAATGAAGGTGGGGGGGATGTTTCCCACCGTGGGTGATCCCAGGAGCAGAGAGTGTAACCTCAGAATGGATGGACGTCCGTTCGGACAGAGATGAGGGAGACTTTCTTCAGACGAGGGTGGGGAGTGAATCTGTGGAATTCATTGCTGCAGATGGCTGGAGAGGCCAAGACATTGGGTATATTTCAAGTCAAGTCAAGTCACTTTTTATTGTCATTTCGAACATAACTGCTGGTACAGTACACAGTAAAACACAAGACAACACTTTTCAGGACCAGGGTGCTACATGAAACAACACAAAAACTACACTGAACTACATGAAACAACACAAAACGACACTAGACTACAGACCTACCCAGAACTGCATAAAGTGTACAAAACAGTGCAGGCATTACAATAAATAATAAACAAGACAATAGGTACAGTAGAGGGCAGTAGGTTGGTGTCAGTCCAGGCTCTGGGTATTGAGGGGTCTGATGGCTTGGGGGAAGAAACTGTTACATTGTCTGGTCGTGAAAGCCCGAATGCTTCGGTGTCTTTTGCCAGATGGCAGGAGGGAGAAGAGTTCATATGAAGGGTGCGTGGGGTCTTTCATAATGCTGTTTGCTTTGCGGATGCAGCGTGTGGTGTAAATGTCTGTAATGGTGGGAAGAGAGGCCCCGATGGTCTTCTCAGCTGACCTCACTATCTGCTGCAGGGTCTTGCGATCCGAGATGTTGCAATTCCCAAACCAGGCAGTGATGCAGCTGCTCAGGATTCTCTCAATACAACCTCTGTAGAACGTGGTGAGGATGGGGGGGTGGGAGATGGACTTTTCTCAGCCTTCGCAGAAAGTAGAGACGCTGCTGGGTTTTCTTGGCTATGGAGCTGGTGTTGAGGGACCAGGTGAGATATTCCGCCAGGTGAACACCAAGAAATTTGGTGCTCTTAACGATCTCATCGGAGGAGTTGTCAATGTTCAGCGGAGAGTGGTCGCTCTGTGTCCTCCTGAAGACAACAACCATCTCTTTTGTTTTGTTCACATTCAGAGACAGGTTGTTGGCTCTGCACCAGTCTGTTAGCCGCTAAACCTCCTCTCTGTACGCTGACTCGTCTTTCTTGCTGATGAGACCCACCACGGTCGTGTCATGAAGCAGAGGTTGATAGGTTGTTGATTAATCAGGGTGTCAAAGGTTACAGGGAGAAGGCAGGAGAGTGGGGTTGAGGGGGTCTATTGGTCAGCCTACGATGGAAAGGTGGAGCAGACTCAATGAGCAAAAAGGTCCAATTCTTTTCCTGTGTCTTATGGTCTCATTGAATTAAAAGCACAGCACCACGGATGTAGAAACAAACTTCCATGCATCATTTAATTCCTATTAACTTTATTATCTCAAATTCCTTAGTCAGACAGACTAACCCACTGTGACAGTTTGGTGGCTAACCAAGGAATCATCACAAGCACAAGAGATTCTGCAGATGCTGGAAATCCAGAGTAACACACACACACACACACACACACACACACACACACACACACACACACACACACACACACACACACACACACGCACACACACACACACACACACACACACACACACACACACACACACACACACACACAAAATGCTGGAGGAACTCAGCAGGACAGGCAGCATCTATGGAGAGGAACAAACACGAGAGATTCTGCAGATGCTGGAAATCCAGAGGAAAAGTCACAAAGTACTCAAAGTTCGAAGTAAATTTACCATGAAAGTACACACATGTCACCATATACAACCCTGAGATTTGTTTTCTTACGGGCATACTCAGTAAATCCAAGAAACTCAATAGAGTCAACGAAAGACGGACAAACAGCCAATGTGCAGAAGACATAAAACTGTCAACATAAAATAAAGAAAAATAATAATGAGTAAACAAGCAATAAATATCGAGAACATGAGATGAAGAGTCCTTGAAAGTGAGACTACAGGTTGTGGAAACATTTCAGTGATGGGGTGAGTGAAATTGAGTGAAGTTATCCCCTTTGGTTCAAGAGCCCCATGGTTGAGGGGTAATAACTGTTCCTAAACCTGGTGGTGGTGTTCTGAGGCTCCTGTACCTCCTTCCTGATGGTTGAGGGGTAATAACTGTTCCTAAACCTGGTGGTGGTGTTCTGAGGCTCCTGTACCTCCTTCCTGATGGTTGAGGGGTAATAACTGTTCCTGAACCTGGTGGGGTGGGTCCTGAGGCTCCCGTACCTCCTTCCAGATGGTTGAGGGGTAATAACTGTTCCTGATCCTGGTGGTGTGAGTCCTGAGGCTCCCGTACCTCCTTCCTGATGGTTGAGGGGTAATAACTGTTCCTGAACCTGGTGGTGTGGGTCTTGGGGCTCCTGTACCTCCTTCCTGATGGTTGAGGGGTAATAACTGTTCCTGAACCTGGTGGTGTTGGTCCTCAGGCTCCTGTACCTCCTTCCTGATGGTTGAGGGGTAATAACTGTCTCTGAACCTGGTGGTGCGGGTCCTGAGGCTCCTGTACCTACTTCCTGATGGCAGCAGCGAGAAGACAGCACGGTTAGGAAGGTGAGGATTCTTAATGACGGATGCTGCTTTCCTGCAACAGCGCCCTATGTAGATGTGCTCAATGATGGTCCTATGCTGGACGAGTTTAGCAGGTCAGCACCATCTGTGGAAAGAAATAAACCATTAATATTTCAGGCTAGGACTATTAATCAGTGTTGTTAGGACTGGTATAGACCAGAAGATTGGGAAAATATTCAAAATCTTATGAAAAAGAAAGCAGAATATAAGAAACTACAAGAATATAAAAACCCTTCAAAAAGTAGTCGAGACGACCCAGTACATCATGGGTAAAGCCCTCCCCACCATTCTAAACAATAAAATTTCTAAGCAATATGACATCATCTTACAGGCAATGCTCTCACTGGGGAAACAACAGGATAGCTTTAGATAGAAACTGCTTTAGCTCCTGACATAAACCTCTGGCCTTCTGCCGGTCAAAATCTTTTCCTACTTCCTACTTCCTGTCTGCAGAGGAGAAGATGGCGGTATGCGCGGCCTCTCCGGTGGTGATGAGTATCTGTTATCTGTCAAGTAGGGGACCGTGCACAATCCTGATTTGATGGAGAGACAGACGTGAGAGTACAGAGGAACATCTGGAAACTTCTGAAATGCCCGTTTCGCTGCCGCTGCTACTGTGTGGTAACCGGAATCTCCGGAGCAGAAGGCCTCGAAATCCTCGGCTTTGCGTGTTTCAGCGGCCGGGGAGAGATCGAAGGCGCTCGGCAGAGGAGGGCGCTCGGGAGGCTGTATCAGAGAGGCTGGTCGGAAGCTCGGAGTTTTCGGACGGACGGACTCAGTGTCGGCTGTGGCCGGCTGCTTCCAAGGTATCGGGCAAGTTGACAGTGCCTGGAGGTTTATGGCAGGGAGTTTCTCCCTTTTGCGCCTGCTATCGGGGACTCGGGAGTCGATCGACTCGGGGACTTTGAGACTTTATTTACCGTGCCCATGGTTTGTTCTTCATCAAACTATGGTACTATTTTGCACTGCTGTAACTATATGTTATAATTATATGGTTCTGTCAGTGTTAGTCTTTGGTTTGTCCTGTTTTCTGTGATATCACTCCGGAGAAACAGCGTATCATTTCTTAATGCATGTATGCATTTCTAAATGACAATAAACAAGGACTGAGTGTCTTCATAATCTAAAAAAAAGAGGACTGAGTGTTCTCATAATCCAAGTGACCGAATACAGATCTGAAGCTGCTCATTGCAAAATTAAAGCTGAATGTGCTAAATCACATAGAGAAACAACATAACTCAACTACCTGAAGGGCAGGACAATTCCCCTCATGAAGAGTCAAAGTGATGTTTTTCCAAATGTTGGACGGAAAGTCCAAGTGCTTCTGTCCTCCTTGGTGGTAGGGAGTTCTGGTGAGGCCTCACTTGGAGTACTGTGATCAGTTTTTGGCCCCTTATCTAAGAGAGGATGTGCTGACATTGGAGAGGGTCCAGAGGACATTCACGAGGATGATCCCAGGAATGAAAGAGTTATCATATGAAGAGCATTCGATGGCTCTGGGAACTTAGAAGAATGGCGGGGGTGGGATTTTATTGAAACCAATCGAACGTTGAAAGGCCGCGATCGAGTGGGCGTGAAGAGGATGTTACCTTTGGTCGGGGGTGGGGGGGGAAGTCTAGGACCAGAGGCCACAGCCTCAAAATAGAGGGACGTAGACTTAGAACAGAGTTGAGGAGGAATTTCCTTAGCCAGAGTGTGGTGGATATCTGGAATTCATTGCCAGAAGCGACTGTGGAGGCCAAGTCATTGGGTGTCTATAAGGCAGAGGTTGGTCGGTTCTCGATGAGTCAGGGCTTGGAAGGTTATGGGGGCAGAGGGCGGGAGTTGAGAGGGGAAAATGGATCAGCCATGATGAAAGGGCAGAGCAGACTTGAACTGGCCTAATTCTGTTCCGATGTTTCATTGTCTTATGCTGTTGTTCTAGAAGATGTTCTAGATCATTTTTTTTCTGGATTGACGGGAATCTAGGGTTGGTTCGAGTGGTGGATCGGGTGTGAATTGAGTGAGCTGCTTGGTACAGTCGTTCTCTCCTGTGGAGCTCTTTATCTCCCTTCAGTTCCATCCTCCTCCTTCCCCTTCTGCCGTGGTCCTCTCAGGAAAAAAAATTCCTTCTTTTTCAGCCCTTCACCTCTTCGATCTGTCCCAGCGAGTTGTTTGTTATGTCTGCCCGCTCGCCGGGAAAATGGAGACACCTCCCTCTCCTTTATTAGGGAGAGAGAGAGGGAGCCTGTGGTATGTCGAATACCGGGTGAAATGCCAAGTCTTTGGGGTAACTGCAAGTCTGTGTCTTTGCTGTTGCTTTGCTCACGCTCGAGTGCTCGGTGGCGGGTGCTGATGCTTCTTTTTTGGTGGTGGGGGGAGGGGGGACTGTTGCTCGCTGCCGTTTACACGCGGGAGGGAGGGGAGCTGGGGGGGAGCCTTGGGGTTCTTACGTATAATTGTCATTTATTCCTTGGGGGGCACTCCTCTGTTTTTGTGGATGTTTGTGAAGAAAAAGCATTTCAGGATGTATATTGTATACATTTTTCTGACACTAAATTGGACCTTTGAAACTTACTCCCACCTCCACCTTCCTAAACAGCACCCCCCACCCACCCGTTTTACTCTGGCATCTTCCCCCTTCCTTCCCAGTCCCGAAGAAGGGTGTCGGCCCGACCCCTCGTCTGTTCATTCCCCTCCGGAGATGCTGCCTGGCCTGTTTGAGTCCCTCCGGCATTTTGTGTGTGTGTCTTGCTGAAGATTTGAGGTTTGCTTTCTCCCCCGACTGAAATGATATCCCCCTCATCCCGCGCTGCAGCGCAGGTCCGCCACGCTGAGGCGCCGTTCTGGGGAGGGACCCTCCGGGACCGTTGGCGGAGACTACTTCTCGGCCTGCCTGAGAACTGAGGAGGAGGCCCCTGGGGTGCTCACCCTCCCCTGAGGGCCAACTCGCAGGCCGGTAATCAGAAAATCCCAACGTACCTGCTCCCTTAGCCCAGCAAGGAACGGACACCGCTGAAAAGGCCCCCAGGTTCACTCAGCTTTTGCATCCCAGCATTATTTAAAATAGTGCTTAAGTTTGTTTATTTTATTTCGAACAGGGGTCCCTAACCTCTTTTACGCCATGGACCCCTAACATTAACCGAGGCGTCCGTGGACCCCAGGGTGCGAACCCCTGATTGAGATACAGCCCAGAACAGGCCCTTCCAAGGGGCACCACCCAGCTACCCAACTATTTTAATCCCTAGACTAATTGTAGCCTAATTTACATTGACCAATTAATCTGCTAATCGATAGGACACTTACAGACGTGAACTTCCCTCCACTGAGGACACTTACAGGTGGGTAAAGGAGGCCTGGAAGATCATCGGGGACACCAGACAACCCCCCACCACCCCCCCCGACCATAAACTGTTTCAGCTGCTCCTGTCTGGCAAACGGTAAAATAAAGGCATCTGTTCGTCTTGCGAGACCATGGATCTGCACCTGGAAAGTCTTCACTCTCCAGGGCGTAGGCCTGGGCAAGGTTGTATGGAAGACCGGCAGTTGCCCATGCTGCAAGTCTCCCCTCTACACGACACCAATGTTGTCCAAGGGAAGGGCATGAGGACCCATACAGCTTGGCACCGGTGTCGTCACAGAGCAATGTGTGGTTAAGTGCCTTGCTCAAGGACACTACACGTTCCCTCGGCTGGGGCTCGAACTCACGACCTTCAGGTCACTAGTCCAATGCCTTAACCACTTGGCCACGTGCCCACACCTGGCAAACAGTACCGCAGCATTAAAGCCAGAACCAACGGGCTAGGGGACAGCTTCTTTCTTCAAGCCACTAGACTTTTAAATTCACGTGTCTGTACATTGAGAAGGAGTCAAAACGCAAAGATTTCTACTCCCTCACGTTGTGGATAAATAAATACTAATTCTCTGGACTGTGGGAGGAAACCCACGTGCTCAGGGGGAGGACATAAAAACTCCTTACGGGCAGCAGTGGGAATCAACCAGAGTCGCCTGCTCCGTAAAGCGACTGTGCTGACCGCGACGGTACTGTCCCAACCCATCCCTCGGGCTGACCGCTTCACCCACCTGACAAGCCAGTCCCGGTGACAGACAAGAGAGAATCTGCAGATGCTGGAAACGCAGAGCAACACACACACACACACACACACACACACACACACACACACACACACACACACACAGACACACACTCACACACACACTCACACACACACACACACACACAGAGACACACACTCACACACACACACACACACACACACAGACACACACACACTCACACACACACACACACACAGACACACACTCACACACACTCACACACACACACACACAGACACACACTCACACACACACACACACACACACACACACACACTCACACACACACACACACACACACACACACACACATACACACACACACACACACACACACACACAATGCTGGATGCTGGAGGAACTCAGCAGGTCAGACAGCTATGGGAAAAAGTATACTCGCTGTTCTATGCCGAAACCGTTCGGCAGGACCTTTTCCCAGTCACCGGGATTAATAAAGCTAGTCTTTCACTTACTCAAAGGCCAATTATCAATGGTGTTAAAAGCATAGCTTCTGCTTTAAAAAGCCATATTCCAGTCCGGGCAGCACAAACACACCGCCCCACGCGGGTCCCGGCTCACCGCACACCACGCACCCACCCAGCTTGGACTGTGGGAGGAAACCGCAGCACTTGGAGGAATCCCGGTTGCTCCCGGAAGGAATGTTCAAGCTCCTTACAGACGGCGTCGGAAGTGAACGCCGACCTCCGGCGCCCCCAGCTGTCGCCCCATCGCCCCACCAAGGCACTTTTCTGTTAATACTTCCGATATTTAAAAATACTAGCTTTAATGCTGAAATAATTTCTGCCCGGCTGTCCAAATATTAAGAACCAAGCAGCGGTGGTTCTCAATTCTCACAGAAGTTAGCTTGGTGGTGTGAAAGAAATTTAATTCACAGCCAAGCCAAAGACCGCGGTTAATGACTGAAATCACATATAATTAATGTATCTATTTTGCACTGTTCAGGTAGATAACGTTACTAAACTGGAAATCCTGATACGATCATTAACACCCACAGCTTAAAGAAAATGAAAGGACTGAAATTAAAAAAAAAAGAGAAAGCTGATTTTAAGTGATTTGAATTTTACATAGGTTTCTCTGAAATGGGGTATCTGTTTGGACTTCATTGGAAAGGATAAGCTGCTGGATGAATATGTCCCTTGTTATTTGATTTTTCTCTTCAGCAGGAAGTGGACCTCATGCTGTCTGCAATCATAAAGCCCCTGTTCAACTATTTAAACCAAATCCATTATTCTTTTCATTAGCTTAACCTGTGCTCTGGTCGTCTTAAATTAATAGATTAAATATGCAAATATGGATAGCTCATGATAATCGTATTTATTACAGCCGGGCTTAAAACAGCACCGCAAGATAGCCTGCAAAAAAATGAGCACAGCCCCTTTTTATCTCCTAATTGTGAATTAAGTTTGCACGGACCATCACAGAGGCAGGAGGTGAGCTAGGGGTGAACATCCAAAAGACCCGACCACGAACCACAACCACCAATTCCTCCTGAGAATCCTGGATTGACCTCTACAGCCTCCTGAGGACCCACCAATAGACAACCCCTTCTTCAAAAGGTTGGAGTTGGGATGTAATGTTGAAATTGTACAAGGCATTGGTGAGGCCAGATTTGGAGTATTGTGTACAGTTCTGGTCACCGAATTATAGGAAGGATGTCAACAAAATAGAGAGAGTACAGAGGAGATTTACCAGAATAATACCTGGGTTTCATCACCTAAGTTACAGAGAAAGGTTGAACAGGTTGGGTCTTTATTCTTTGGAACGTAAAACCTTGAGGGGGGACTTGATAGAGATATTTAAAATTATGAGAGGGATAGATAGAGTTGACGTGGATAGGCTTTTTCCATTGAGAGTGGGGGAGATTCAAACAAGAGGACATGAGTTGAGAGTTAAAGGGCAAAAGGTTAGGGGTAACATGACGGGGAACTTCTTTACTCAGAGAGTGGTGGCTGTGTGGAACGAGCTTCCAGCAGAAGTGGTTGAGGCAGGATCGATGTTGTCATTTAAAGTTAAATTGGATAGATATATGGACAGGAAAGGAATGGAGGGTTATGGGCTGAGTGCAGGTCAGTGGGACTAGATGAGAGTAAGAGTTCAGCACAGACTAGAAGGGCCGAGATGGCCTGTTTCCGTGCTGTAATTGTTATATGGTTATATATGGTCATAAGGTGATCCTCAGAAAGGTGGCATCCATCAGTAAGGGCAACACTCCCACCCCCACCCATCACCCAGGACATGCCCTCTTCTCATTGTGACCATCAGGGAGGAGGTACAGGAGATACGTCCATCATTACTGACCCCCATCACCCAGGGCATGTCCTCTTCTCATTGTGACCATCAGGGAGGGGGTACAGGAGATACATCCATCATTACTGACCCCCATCACCCAGGACATGCCCTCTTATCATTGTGACCATCAGGGAGGGGGTACAGGAGATACATCCATCATTACTGACCCCCATCACCCAGGACATGTCCTCTTCTCATTGTGACCATCAGGGAGGAGGTAATGGAGATACATCCATCATTACTGACCCCCATCACCCAGGACATGTCCTCTTCTCACTGTGACCATCAGGGAGGGGGTAATGGAGATACATCCATCATTACTGACCCCCATCACCCAGGATGTGCCCTCTTCTCATTGCTACCATCAGGGAGGGGGTACAGGAGATACATCAATCATTACTGACCCCCATCACCCAGGACATGTCCTCTTCTCATTGTGACTATCAGGGAGGAGGTACAGGAGATACATGCATCATTACTGACCCCCATCACCCAGGACATGTCCTCTTCTCATTGTGACCATCAGGGAGGAGGTACAGGAGATACATCCATCATTACTGACCCCCATCACCCAGGACATGTCCTCTTCTCATTGTGACCATCAGAGAGGAGGTACAGGAGATACATCAATCATTATTGACCCCCATCACCCAGGACATGTCCTCTTCTCATTGTGACCATCAGAGAGGAGGTACAGGAGATACATCCATCATTACTGACCCCCCCCATCACCCAGGACGTGCCCTCTTCTCATTGCTACCATCAGGGAGGAGGTACAGGAGATACATCCATCATTACTGACCCTCATCACCCAGGACATGTCCTCTTCTCATTGCTACCATCAGGGAGGAGGTACAGGAGCCTGAAGACACACACTCAATGTTTCAGGAACAACTTCTTCCCCTCCGCCATCCAATTTCTGAATGGACATGAGGAACGTTTGATGGCTCCAGGTCCGTACTCGTTGGAATTTAGGTGGATTTCATTTAAACCTTTCGAATGTTGAAAGGCCTAGACAGAGTAGATGTGGATTGGATGGTTGGGGAGTCTAGGACAAGAGGACACAGCGTCAGGATAGAGGGGTTATAAATGAACAGGGGTGTGGAGAAATCGTTTCAGCCAGAGGGTAGTGAGTTCATGGAATTTGTTACCACAGGCCAGTTCGTTGGGGGTAATTCAGGCAGAGTTTGATCGGTTCTTGATCGGACACGGCATCAAAGGTTACGGAGAAAAGGCCGGGGAGTGGGGCTGAGGAGGGGAGAAAAGGCCCAACCATGATCGAATGAATGGTGGAGTAGATTCGATGGGCCAAATGGCCTAATTCTGCTAAGTATGTCGTCACCGCAAACCCTACGCAGAGCCTACGTGGATCCCTACGCACATCTCTCCCAAAATGTAACTACGCGTCACGGCAACGCAGAATGCAACAACTGTGATCAGTCTGCTTGGTAGCATCGCATTTCCTCCTACGCTGCAATAGCTTCCCGTTGGGCGACTGAAGGCAGGGAAGGAACTCTGGCTGCAATGCTTTCTATAAAGCTTTACAGACCTCCGACATCATGGAGGACACTTTTCGCTCTTACTAAAAAAGACGCTCGCTTTAAACTTGTTTACCCCGAGAAAGACTACCTTGACCATGAAGCCTTGCACGGGCAGGTGTGTGCGCGTGTGCGACGTGCCCAAATTACAGAGCGACGCAGACACACCAACACACAGGTATAATTGCTCACAATGCACGTAGGTCACTTGCATAGGGTACCGCGTCCATTTGACGCAGAAGTATATATCAGTCTTAACTGCGGCCGCAAAACAAGACATTTCACGACATATGCTGGTGACGTTAAACCCGAATTTGATTCTGTTTCCGAAAGCGTGGTGCTCGAGAGGTTATCTCATTCCTGCCAATAATGGCTCTCAGCCCGTATTCAGGCATAGCGGCCAAGATGCCCAGCCGTACGTGCTTTCTCAAACCTCACTATGCCGATCCTGGGCCAGACCAGGAGACGCTCATGTTGACTCCTGGCTGGAGGATATATATATCCACAGAGACAGTTCAAGGAGAAACACCACGCGGTCAGATCTCATGATGGTCAGGAGAGGAGTTGATGAAACCAGATTCTCAGTTGTCCCAAGGCAACGATCACAACAACAGCTCTTCATTCTATGCCACCTGAACCATGCAACTCAATACCTCAAACTATAATTTTTAAATACTGCAAATTTATTCTTTATAACTATAGTTTATATACAGTTGAAGTCAGAATTTTACATACATCTTAGCCAAATACATTTAAACTCAGGTTTTCACAATTCCTGACATTTAATCCTAGAAAACATTCCCCGTCTCAGGTCAGTTCGGATCACTACTTTATTTTAAGAATGTGAAATGGGAGGAGGCCTTTGGAGGTTCTGTTAGTGTCTCTGTAGCTTCCTCCCCCAAGGATGAGGCCTTTGGAGATTCTGTTGGTGTCTCTGTAGCTTCTTTCCCAGGGATGAGGCCTTTGGAGTTTCTGTAGTTTCTTCTCCCAGGGGTGAGGCCTTTGGAGTTTCTGTTCCTGTCTCTGTAGTTTCTTCCCCCAGGGGTGAGGCCTTTGGAGATTCTGTTAGTGTCTCTGTAGCTTCCTCCTCCAGGGATGAGGCCTTTGGAGATTCTGTTGGTGTCTCTGTAGCTTCCTCCCCCAGGGGTGAGGCCTTTGGAGATTCTGTTGGTGTCTCTGTAGCTTCCTCCCCCAGGGGTGAGGTCTTTGGAGTTTCTGTTCCTGTCTCTGTAGTTTCTTCTCCCAGGGATGAGGCCTTTGGAGCTCCTGTTAGTGTCTCTGTAGCTTTCTTCCCCAGGGATGAGACCTTTGGAGATTCTGTTGCTGTCTCTGTAGCTTCTTCTCCCAGGGATGAGGTCTTTGGAGCTCCTGTTGGTGTCTCTGTAGTTTCTTCTCCCAGGGATGAGGCCTTTGGAGCTCCTGTTGGTGTCTCTGTAGTTTCTTCTCCCAGGGATGAGGCCTTTGGAGCTCCTGTTGGTGTCTCTGTAGTTTCTTCCCCCAGGGTTGAGGTCTTTGGAGTTTCTGTTCCTGTCTCTGTAGTTTCTTCTCCCAGGGATGAGGCCTTTGGAGCTCCTGTTAGTGTCTCTGTAGCTTCCTCCCCCAGGGGTGAGGCCTTTGGAGGTTCTGTTAGTGTCTCTGTAGCTTCCTCCCCCAGGGATGAGGCCTTTGGAGCTCCTGTTGGTGTCTCTGTAGTTTCTTCTCCCATGGATGAGGCCTTTGGAGCTCCTGTTGGTGTCTCTGTAGTTTCTTCCCCCAGGGATGAGGCCTTTGGAGTTTCTGTTCCTGTTTCTGTAGTTTCTTCTCCCAGGGGTGAGGCCTTTGGAGGTTCTGTTAGTGTCTCTGTAGCTTCTTCCCCCAGGGATGAGGCCTTTGGAGCTCCTGTTGGTGTCTCTGTAGTTTCTTCCCCCAGGGATGAGGCCGTTGGAGATTCTGTTCCTGTCTCTGTAGTTTCTTCCCCCAGGGATGAGGCCTTTGGAGCTCCTGTTCCTGTCTCTGTAGCTTCTTCCCCCAGGGATGAGGCCTTTGGAGCTCCTGTTGGTGTCTTTGTAGTTTCTTCCCCCAAGGATGAGGCCTTTGGAGGTTCTGTTAGTGTCTCTGTAACTTCCTCCCCCAAGGATGAGGCCTTTGGAGATTCTGTTCCTGTCTCTGTAGCTTCCTCCCCCAGGGATGAGGCCTTTGGAGATTCTGTTCCTGTCTCTGTAGTTTCTTCTCCCAGGGGTGAGGCCTTTGGAGCTCCTGTTGGTGTCTTTGTAGTTTCTTCCCCCAGGGATGAGGCCTTTGGAGCTCCTGTTAGTGTCTCTGTAGTTTCTTCCCCCAGGGATGAGGCCTTTGGAGATTCTGTTGGTGTCTCTGTAGCTTCTTACCCAGGGATGAGGCCTTTGGAGCTCCTGTTGGTGTCTTTGTAGTTTCTTTCCCAGGGGTGAGGCCTTTGGAGATTCTGTTCCTGTCTCTGTAGCTTCCTCCCCCAGGGATGAGGCCTTTGGAGATTTTGTTGGTGTCTCCGTGGTTTCTTCCCCCAGGGTTGAGGTCTTTGAAGCTTCTGTTGGTGTCTCTGTTGCCCTTGGTTTTTTATGGGTTGGGGTTGCCAGCCCACCCCCCATGCCCAACCCCTCCTCCTTTCACAGCCCGGCTTGGGACAGTCCATCGCAGAGTTGTTGTTATTACTATGTGTGTAGATAGATAGATACTTTATTGATCCCAAAGGAAATTATAGTCTCACTGTAGCATTACAAGTGCACAGATATACAAATATTAGAAGAGAAGTAAGAAAGAATAAAACAAAAGTTACCACAAACAGTCTTACATGGGGGGGGGGGTCATCACTTCCCCGGCTACATGTTGACTCATTATAGAGCCTAATGGCCGAGGGTAAGAATGACCTCATACTGCGCTGTTTGGAGCAGCACAGTTGTCTCAGTCTGTTACTAAAAGTGCTCCTCTGTTCATCCAAAGCAGCAGGCAGAGGGTGAGAAACATCGTCCAGAGTTGCCAGGATTTTCCGAAGGGTCCTTTGTTGTCCCAGGTTATTGCGCAGAAGGATTACAAAACAAGTCTGGGGCAGCAAGACATATCAGATTCATTCATGTGCACAGGTAGGGTGAGGGAGAGGTACAGTGACAGGGATTGATAGCTCTGGGGCGTTTAGAGAATGGGGGGGGGGAATTCTCATCAGATATTGACAGGTCTGGACGAAGTGGATGTAGAGATGATGTTACCTGTAATGGTGGAGCCTAGGACCAGAGGGCACAGCCTCAGAACTGAGTGGCGTCCATTTGGAACGGAGGTGAGGAGGAGTTTCTTTAGCCAGAGAGTGGTGGATCTGTGGAATTCTTTGCCGCGGGACAGCTGTGGAGGCCAGGTCATTGGATATATTTAATACAGAGGCTGATAGGCTCTCGATTAGTAAGGACGTGTAAGGATACGGGGCGAAGGCAGGAGAATGGGGTTGAGAAGGGTCATAAATCAACCATCATGGAATGCCCGTATAGAGCCGATGGGCTGAATGGCCAAATTCTACTCCTATCTCTTCTGGTCTTAGAAACATAGAAACATAGAAAATAGGTGCAGGAGTAGGCCATTTGGCCCTTCGAGCCTGCACCGCCATTTATTATGATCATGGCTGACCCTCCAACTCAGAACCCCACCCCAGCCTTCCCTCCATACCCCCTGACCCCCGTAGCCACAAGGGCCATATCTAACTCCCTCTTAAATATAGCCAATGAACTGGCCTCAACTGTTTAAGCCCAGTCTTATGGGCTTAACATAAGTTCTACTTACATTCGATACGATGGACCAACCAGGGTAGGCCGGCTGGTGGCGCAGTGAGATCAGGGCCGGACTCCGGAGCGAAGGCTCCCGAGTTCGAATCCCGGTCGGGCCACATCCGAGCACGCTTTCCATCGGGGCCGGGTTGAGTGTCGAGCTAGCCACTCGGCCTTGTGAAAAAATAGAAGGGTCAAGTCAGGATCGTTCATAACGTGACCCGGTTAATCCTGACACCACGTGCCAGACAAGAATGTCTGGTATGACACGCTTAAAAAAAGAACACCATGGTAGATCATACAGGGTTAGCGGTAGGGCACTGAAGAGTGTGGTAGAAGAAACGCGTCTAGGAAAGCAGATCTATAATTCCTTGAGAGTGGAATCACAGGTAGATATGATTTTGGCCTTCATAAATCAAAATAGAAACATAGAAACATAGAAAATAGGTGCAGGAGTAGGCCATTCGGCCCTTCGAGCCTGCACCGCCATTTATTATGATCATGGCTGATCATCCAACTCAGAACCCAGCCTTCCCTCCATACCCCCTGACCCCTGTAGCCACAAGGGCCATATCTAACTTCCTTTTAAACATAGCTAATGAACTGGCCTCAACAGTTTGCTGTGGCAGAGAATTCCACAGATTCACCACTCTCTGTGTGAAGAAGTTTTTCCTAATCTCGGTCCTAAAAGGCTTCCCCTCTATCCTCAAACTGTGACCCCTCGTTCTGGACTTCCCCAACATCGGGAACAATCTTCCTGCATCTAGCCTGTCCAATCCCTTTAGGATCTTATACGTTTCAATCAGATCCCCCCTCAATCTTCTAAATTCCAACCAGTACAAGCCCAGTTCATCCAGTCTTTCTTCATATGAAAGTCCTGCCATCCCAGGAATCAATCTGGTGAACCTTCTTTGTACTCCCTCTATGGCAAAGATGTCTTTCCTCAGATTAGGGGACCAAAACTGCACACAATACTCCAGGTGTGGTCTCACCAAGGCCTTGTACAACTGCAGTAGTACCTCCCTGCTCCTGTACTCGAATCCTCTCGCTATAAATGCCAGCATACCGTTCGCCTTTTTCACCGCCTGCTGTACCTGCATGCCCACTTTCAATGACTGGTGTATAATGACACCCAGATCTCGTTGCACCTCCCCTTTTCCTAATCGGCCACCATTCAGATAATAATCTGTTTTCCTATTTTTGCCACCAAAGTGGATAACTTCACATTTATCCACATTAAATTGCATCTGCCATGAGTTTGCCCACTCACCCAACCTATCCAAGTCACCCTGCATCCTCTTAGCATCCTCCTCACTGCTAACACTGCCACCCAGCTTCGTGTCATCCGCAAACTTGGAGATGCTGCATTTAATTCCCTCATCCAAGTCATTAATATATATTGTAAACAACTGGGGTCCCAGCACTGAGCCTTGCGGTACCCCACTAGTCACCGCCTGCCATTCTGAAAAGGTCCCGTTTATTCCCACTCTTTGCTTCCTGTCTGCTAACCAATTCTCCACCCACACCAATACCTTACCCCCAATACCGTGTGCTTTAAGTTTGCACACTAATCTCCTATGTGGGACCTTGTCAAAAGCCTTTTGAAAATCCAAATATACCACATCCACTGGTTCTCCCCTATCCACTCTACTAGTTACATCCTCAAAAAATTCTATGAGATTCGTCAGACATGATTTTCCTTTCACAAATCCATGCTGACTTTGTCCGATCATTTCACCGCTTTCCAAATGTGCTGTTATCACATCCTTGATAACTGACTCCAGCAGTTTCCCCACCACCGACGTTAGGCTAACCGGCCTATAATTCCCCGGTTTCTCTCTCCCTCCTTTTTTAAAAAGTGGGGTTACATTAGCCACCCTCCAATCCTCAGGAACTAGTCCAGAATCTAACGAGTTTTGAAAAATTATCACTAATGCATCCACTATTTCTTGGGCCACTTCCTTAAGCACTCTGGGATGCAGACCATCTGGCCCTGGGGATTTATCTGCCTTCAATCCCTTCAATTTACCTAACACCACTTCCCTACTAACATGTATTTCGCTCAGTTCCTCCATCTCACTGGACCCTCTGTCCCTTACTATTTCTGGAAGATTATTTATGTCCTCCTTAGTGAAGACAGAACCAAAGTAATTATTCAATTGGTCTGCCATGTCCTTGCTCCCCATAATCAATTCACCTGTTTCTGTTTGCAGGGGACCTACATTTGTCTTTATCAGTCTTTTCCTTTTTACATATCTATAAAAGCTTTTACAGTCCGTTTTTATGTTCTCTGCCAGTTTTCTCTCATAATCTTTTTTCCCCTTCCTAATTAAGCCCTTTGTCCTCCTCTGCTGAACTCTGAATTTCTCCCAGTCCTCAGGTGAGCCACTTTCTCTGGCTAATTTGTATGCTACTTCTTTGGAATTGATACTATCCCTAATTTCTCTTGTCAGCCACGGGTGCACTACCTTCCTTGATTTATTCTTTTGCCAAACTGGGATGAACAATTGTTGTAGTTCATCCATGCAACCTTTAAATGCCTGCCATTGCATATCCACCGTCAATCCTTGAAGTGTCATTTGCCAGTCTATCTTAGCTAATTCATGTCTCATACCTTCAAAGTTACCCCTCTTTAAGTTCAGAACCTTTGTTTCTGAATTAACTACGTCACTCTCCATGTTAATGAAGAATTCCACCATATTATGGTCACTCTTACCCAAGGGGCCTCTCACGACAAGATCGCTAATTAACCCTTCCTCATTGCTCAAAACCCAGTCCAGAATAGCCTGCTCTCTAGTCGGTTCCTCGACATGTTGGTTCAAAAAACCATCCCGCATACATTCCAAGAAATCCTCTTCCTCAGCACCTTTACCAATTTGGTTCACCCAGTCTACATGTAGATTGAAGTCACCCATTATAACTGCTGTTCCTTTATTGCACACATTTCTAATTTCCTGTTTAATACCATCTCCGACCTCACTACTACTGTTAGGTGGCCTGTACACAACTCCCACCAGCGTCTTCTGCCCCTTAGTGTTACGCAGCTCTACCCATATCGATTCCACATCTTCCCGGCTTATGTCCTTCCTTTCTATTGCGTTAATCTCTTTTTTAACCAGCAACGCCACCCCACCTCCCCTTCCTTCGTGTCTATCCCTCCTGAATATTGAATATCCCTGAACGTTGAGCTCCCATCCCTGGTCACCCTGGAGCCATGTCTCTGTGATCCCAACTATATCATAATCATTAATAACAATCTGCACTTTCAATTCATCCACCTTATTACGAATGCTCCTTGCATTGACACATAAAGCCTTCAGGCACTCTTTTACAACTCTCTTAGCCCTTTTTAATGCTTGCCCTGGATTTGTCGGCCTGCCACTTTTACTTTTCCCCTTTGTACTTTTTGCTTCTACGCTCACTTTACACCCCTCTGTCTCTCTGCACTGGTTCCCATCCCTCTGTTGTGAACTAACCTCCTCACACCTAGCCGCTTTAATTTGATTCCCACCCCCCAACCATTCTAGTTTAAAGTCACCTCAGTAGCCCCCGCTAATCTCCCTGCCAGGATATTGGTCCCCCGAGGATTTAAGTGTAACCCGTCCTTTTTGTACAGGTCACACCTGCGCCAAAAGAGGTCCCAATGATCCAAAAACTTGAATCCCTGCCCCCTGCTCCAATCCCTCAGCCACGCATTTATCCTCCACCTCATCGCATTCCTACTCTCACTGTCGCGTGGCACAGGCAGTAATCCCGAGATTACTACCTTTGCGGTCCTTTTTCTCAACTCCCTTCCTAGCTCCCTATATTCTTCTTTCAGGACCTCATCCCTTTTCCTACCTATGTCATTGGTACCTATATGTACCAGGACCTCTGGCTCTTCACCCTCCCACTTCAGGATATCTTGGACACGATCAGAAATATCCCGGACCCTGGCACCAGGGAGGCAAACTACCATCCGAGTCTCTGGACTGCGTCCACAGAATCGCCTATCTGACCCCCTTACTATCGAGTCCCCTATCACAACTGCCCTCCTCTTCCTTGCCCTACCCTTCTGAGCTACAGGGCCAGACTCTGTGCCGGAGGCAGGGCCACTGTCGCTTCCCCCGGGTAAGCTGTCCCCCCCAACAGTACTCAAACAGGAGTACCTGTTGTTAAGGGGCACAGCCGCCGGGGTACTCCCCATCACCTTCCTTTTCCCCTTCCCCCTCCTAACCGTGACCCACTTGTCTGCTTCCCGTGGCCCCGGCGTGACCACCTGCCTTCCACTCCTCTCTATCACCTCCTCACTCTCCCTGACCAGACGAAGGTCATCGAGCTGCAGCTCCAGTTCCGTAACGCGGTCCCTTAGGAGCTGCATCTCGATGCACTTGGCGCAGATGTAGACGTCCGGGAGGCTTGGAGACTCCAGGGCCTCCCACATCCGACACCGAGAACAGCAAACTGCCCTCACAGTCATAATGCCCCTCTCCTCAAATAGCAACAGAAAATGAATGTCAAACCTTGTCAAAATCTTGGAGGACAGGATCTGAGCCGTTATGTTGAAGTTGGGTAAGATGTCGGTGGGGCCTAAGTTGGAGTACTGTGTGTGCAGTTTTGGTCACCTCCCCGCAGGAAAGACGTAAAAGGGTCGAAAGAGTGCAGAGAAAATTCGCAAGGATGTTACCAGACTGGAAGACCCGAGTCACAGGGGAAGACTGAACATCTAGGACTGGGTTCCCCAGGACGTAGAAGATTGATGAGAGATTTGAAAGTGGTACACAAGATTATCAAGGGTAAATGGAAGGAGGCTTCTTCTACTGAGCTCGTGTGAGATTGGAACTAGAAGTCATAGGTTAAGGGTGAAAGGCGAGATGTTTTACGGGAACATGGCGGGGGGGAGCTTCCACATTCAGGGGGTGGTGAGAGTGTGGGACAAGCTGACAGCGCAAGTGGTGGGGGTGAGCTCCATTTAGATTGTGAGGACACTCAGTCCTCGTTTATTGTCATTTAGAAATGCATACACTGAAAATGATACAATGTTCCTCCAGAACGATATCACAAGAAACACAGGACCAACCAAGACTAAAACTGGCAAAACCACATAATTATAACATATAGCAAGAGGATTCGAGTACAGGAGCAGGAAGGTACTACTGCAGTTGTACAAGGCCTTGCTGAGAACACACCTGGAGTATTGTGTGCAGTTCTGGTCCCCTAATCTGAGGAAAGACATCCTT
>NC_086129.1:1180000-1202500 GCF_963921235.1 Mobula hypostoma | reverse complement strand
TGGTCCTAGACTCCCCCACTATAGGAAACATCCTCTCCACACCCACTCTATCTGTGTCCTCTGGTCCTAGACTCCCCCACTACAGGAAACAACCTCTCCACATCCACTCTATCTGTGCCCTCCAGTCCTAGACTCCCCCACTATAGGAAACATCCTCTCTACATCCACTCTATCTGTGCCCTCCAGTCCTAGACTCCCCCAACTATAGGAAACATCCTCTCCACATCCACTCTATCTGTGTCCTCTGGTCCTAGACTCCCCGTCTGTAGGAAACATCCTCTCCACACCCACTCTATCTGTGCCCTCTGGTCCTAGACTCTCCCACTATAGGAAACATCCTCTCCACACCCACTCTATCTGTGCCCTCTGGTCCTAGACTCCCCGTCTGTAGGAAACATCCTCTCCACACCCACTCTATCTGTGCCCTCTGGTCCTAGACTCTCCCACTATAGGAAACATCCTCTCCACATCCACTCTATCTGTGTCCTCTGGTCCTAGACTACCCCATTATAGGAAACATCCTCTCCACACCCACTCTATCTGTGTCCTCTGGTCCTAGACTCCCCCACTATAGGAAACATCTTCTCCACACCCACTCTATCAGTGTCCTCTGGTCCTAGACTCCCCGTCTATAGGAAACATCCTCTCCACACCCACTCTATCTGTGTCCTCTGGTCCTAGACTCCCCCACCATAGGAAACATCCTCTCCACACTCACTCTATCTGTGCCCTCTAGTCCTAGACTCCCCGTCTATAGGAAACATCCTCTCCACACCCACTCTATCTGTGTCCTCTGGTCCTAGACTCCCCGTCTATAGGAAACATCCTCTCCACACCCACTCTATCTGTGCCCTCTAGTCCTAGACTCCCCCCACTACAGGAAACATCCTCTCCACATCTGCAGTAGACCCCTCAATATTCGATGGGTTTCAATGAGAGCCCCCCTCCTTACCTCCAGCAAATGCAGGCCCAGGGCCATCAAATGCTCCCAATGGACTCAATAAACAGAATGCTTTACCCAGTGTTAAGCTATTCCTGGTCTCACCTATCTCCTGCCAGCTTCTACAGTTCCCCTCCTACCATCTGGTTATTCTGACTTCTCCCTCCTTCCTCCCCAGTCCTGATGAAAGGTCGTGGCCGAAACGTCAACTATTCATCCCCCTCCATCGATGCCACCTGACCTGCCGAGTTCCTCCAGCACTTGCTGTGCTCCCTTCGACCTGTTCGTTTTTTTTTGACATTTTTAGAGTAAGACTAAATACTGGAGAAAGGGGGAGCCTCGATCATCCCCTCAACCCGGTGACTGTCTGGGCTGCAAATCGGATGACGCAAGTCTTGGGAGAGAGGTTACTCGGCTCTGTGCTGAACTGAGGCCTGCTCTGGGGTCTGTGGTGTTTACTTGGCTCTGCACCGAACTGAGGCCAAGGCTGCGGCCTGTTCATGTCACTCCAGGCTTCATGCCTTTGGACACACTTTTGTTCTGAATTCTATTTGTTTTCATGGTTCGTTTCTTACCTCCCACCCGCCCCCTTATCTGCACATTGGGTGTTTGTCAGTCTTTTGTTTTTAAAAATGGGTTGTTTAGGGTTTCTTTGCTTTGTGGCTGCCTGCAAGGAGACGAATCTCAAGTTTGTATAGAGTACACGTACTTTGACCTTTGGATACTCGGCCAGCGCATAAGGGCCGAGGCTTAATAAGATTAGAAGATCAGTGTACAACGACAATGTACCCTCATCTAAACCGTGACTGCCTAATGTTGCAAGTATGGAGATTCGAGAGACGAACTTCGTCCCATGCGCACCGAAACCAGGGGACATAGGGTGAACTGTGCCGGTTGCATCCACGACTAACGCCGTCCGAGGATGTGCGGGCAGCAACCGCCACACCCCCCCCCCCCAAGTATCGCCACGTTTCTGTTGCCATGATAACATGCCCACAGCTCTCTAACCCTGACTTTGGAATGCGGGAGGAAACTGGAACACCGAGGGGCAGGAGCGTAACGTGGCCAGCGAGAGAACAGACAAACTCCTCACAGACAGTAGCGGGAATTGAACCCGGGGTCTCTGGTGCTGCGGGGCGTTACTCCACTGTGCACTGGCCAGCGGAGGAATGCGTGGTCTGGTTACAGTGCAGACCGTCTCCGTTCCTGTGTCGGCCCTGCGTTCCGATACACTGGAGACCAGCCAGTGAATGAAACGTGATTTATTGAACAGAAGAACTTCTAGAGGGACAGATGTTGTTCACAGTCATAGTCATACTTTATTGATCCCGGGGGAAATTGGTTTTCGTTACAGTTGCACCATAAATAATTAAATAGTAATAAAATCATAAATAGCTAAATAGTAATATGTAAATGATGCCAGGAAATAAGTCCAGGACCAGCCTATTGGCTCAGGGTGTCTGACCCTCCAAGGGAGGAGTTGTAAAGTTTGATGGCCACAGGCAGGAATGACTTCCTATGACGCTCTGTGCTGCATCTCGGTGGAATGAGTCTCTGGCTGAATGTACTCCTGTGCCCACCCAGTACATTATGTAGTGGATGGGAGACATTGACCAAGATGGCATGCAACTTGGACAGCATCCTCTTTTCAGACACCACCGTCAGAGAGTCCAGTTCCATCCCCACAACATCACTGGCCTTACGGATGAGTTTGTTGATTCTGTTGGTGTCTGCTACCCTCAGCCTGCTGCCCCAGCACACAACAGCAAACATGATAGCACTGGCCACCACAGACTCGTAGAACATCCTCAGCATCGTCCGGCAGGTGTTAAAGGACCTCAGTCTCCTCAGGAAATAGAGACGGCTCTGACCCCTCTTGTAGACAGCCTCAGTGTTCTTTCACCAGTCCAGTTTATTGTCAATTTGTATCCCCAGGTATTTGTAATCCTCCACCATGTCCACACTGACCCCCTGGATGGAAACAGGGGTCACCGGTACCTTAGCTCTCCTCAGGTCTACCACCAGCTCCTTAGTCTTTTTCATAATAAGCTGCAGATAATTCTGCTCACACCATGTGACAAAGTTTCCTACCGTAGCCCTGTACTCAGCCTCATCTCCCTTGCTGATGCATCCAACTACGGCAGAGTCAAAGTTCGCCTTCTGGGTGCGGCACTGTTCATAAAGCAGCGGTTTCTACGCGGCAGGGAGGAGAATTCCCTCTGAGGACTGTGGCGGCTCACGCTGGTTATACAGGTATACCGTACCTGTCATGCAGAAGACAGGCAGACCGCGGATAACGTCTGGGACAGGTACACTGCACCCCTCGGCAAGGGAAACACACCCATCTCTGCCCCGGGCCATGTGGCGCGGTTTTAAATGTACAGAAGGGAGCGGAAGGTCGAATTTCAGAGGTTCAGGAGCACCCTTATGATCGAGGTATGTGTGCGGTGCACAGGCTCAGATGCGTTCTCCTCACAGACGGCCGCAAAACAAAGAACGCAATGCAACCCACTCAAAGAAAGTATCAACCCCCCCCCCAATGTGCAAAAAAAAACCAAAGAACATATCCTGTTAGGAAGGTGCAAGATTATCCACTCTCCCACTAGACCGAGCGCTCTCTAATTGTCCGCTCTGTCACCAGAATCGGAACGCCATTGTAAACCGAGATTGGTGACTGCCTTCCTGTTCTTGGGCAGTTTTCATAACATCCGCTCCCCACCCCCGGTCACCGGCAAAGAAGCCAGTTCAGCTTTGTTTTCTACGTGAACGTTGAGACGTAGAGCGGAATGCGTTGGCTGCATTCACGGCCGACGTGTCGTACTCGATCGTACCCGATGCAATAGCAATTGTACCACAAGTACACTGACGCTCGTAATTATTTTTCAAAGATTTTTATTCTTTATTCTCTGCTCACAGCATGCTATGGGGGAAGTTACAGACTGATCTCCCAAAAGGGCCAGTCCAGACACTGCCCCCGAGTTACACAGCTCTCCACAATTTATAACATTGATCAGGTAGCAGGAAATCTTACAATTACAAGTTTAGACAACATTAGAATCATTTCAATCACATGCTAAGATACAATTAGATGTAAAATAATTATTGGTCAGTTAGCTATAATTATCTTAAGCCAAAGCTAGCCCATCAGTTCCTCATTCGGACCCAGTCGGCTGGGGTGATATACTGCGTCCGGTGCTCCCGATGTGGCCTTCTATATATTGGCGAGACCCGACGCAGACTGGGAGATCGTTTTGCTGAACACCTACGCTCTGTCCGCCAGAGAAAGCAGGATCTCCCAGTGGCCACACATTTTAATTCCACATCCCATTCCCATTCTGATATGTCTATCCACGGCCTCCTCTACTGTAAAGATGAAGCCACACTCAGGTTGGAGGAACAACACCTTATATTCCGTCTGAGTAGCCTCCAACCTGATGGCGTTAACATTGACTTCTCAAACTTCCGCTAATGCCCCACCTCCCCCTCGTTATATACACACATTCTTTCTCTCTCTCTCTTTTTTCTCCCTCTGTCCCTCTGACTATACCCCTTGCTCATCCTCTGGGTTTCCCCCCACCTTTTCCTTCTCCCCAGACCTCCTGTCCCATGATCCTCTCGTATCCCTTTTGCCAATCACCTGTCCAGCTCTTGGCTCCATCCCTCCCCCTCCTGTCTTCTCCTATCATTTCGGATCTCCCCCTCCCCCTCCCACTTTCAAATCTCTTACCAGCTCTTCCTTCAGTTAGTCCTGACGAAGGGTCTCGGCCCGAAACGTCGACTGTACCTCTTCCTAGAGATGCTGCCTGGCCTGCTGCGTTCACCAGCAACTTTGATGTGTGTTGCTCATTCGGAACCTTCCCCTTTTCTCCAGAACATTCTAGCCGTTACGTCATCCCTCCCGTATTTAGCTCTACCTTGAGCTGCTTCTGCAAGATCAGATAGTTCCTTATTTGAGCCTTTGTCTATCTTTAGAGAACAATGACTGGTACGTCACCGGTTGCTGGGTAAAGATTCTTTCTGACTTGTTCAAACTTGTCCAAAGCAGTAAGCGAAAGCGCTTACAAGGTGATTGACCATTGTCCTTGGTCTATACCCCTATTTACTGACCCTTTCACCCCATCATTAACGGGTCCACCGTGGATGTGATCTCGCCTGCTCCCCACTTTGCCCTGGTTCCCCTGGACAACAGCAAAGTCAGGCAACTGTTCACTGATCGCAGTTCAGTCCCCTCAGTACCAATCAGCAAGCTTCAAGGCCTGGACTTCTGTGAGTCCCTCTTCAACTGGATCCTTGACGTCCTCACTGGAAGATCACCGCCTGTGCAGATCAGTGCTACCGTCTCCCTCCTCGCTGACATAGAAACATAGAAAATAGGTGCAGGAGTAGGCCATTCGGCCCTTCGAGCCTGCACTGCCATTCAGTATGATCACAGCTGATCATCCAACTCAGAACCCTGCACCAGCCTTCCCTCCATACCCCCTGACCCCCGTAGCCACAAGGGCCATATCTAACTCCCTCTTAAATATAGCCAATGAACTGGCCTCAACTGTTTCCTGTGGCAGAGAATTCCACAGATTCACCACCCTCTGTGTGAAGAAGTTTTTCCTAATCTCGATCCTAAAAGGCTTCCCCTTTATCCTCAAACTGTGACCCCTCGTTCTGGACTTCCCCAACATCGGGAACAATCTTCCTGCATCTAGCCTGTCCAATCCCTTTGGAATCAGAAGGTGATTGATTACAAGTTAATCACTGAACTTAGTTTACTCCCCCCCCCATTTACCTATCCTTTCATTCCATCAGACGCAGCCCAAAGGAGGTGCCTGGGGTGCCCCACAGAGTGGAGTCACCAGTTCGAGCTTCCAGCACCGCCAACAGAGCCTGCCCACAACGTTCAGCGGCGCATCAAAGCGGAACACGGCCAGCAACAAACCAAGCACCCCCACCCCACCCCGTTCCTCACACACACACACACAGAAACCCAGTTCTCCAACCCCACCCCCGTAAAGGCCGCTGGGCCTCCAGCGAGTCTCTGACCTCCCCAGTGACCTGCAGACTCCTCGCCCCAGGTCTTCGATATTGCGCCCCCCACTTCCAGTTGACCTTTGGAATTTCGTCTTCAACATTCAAGGTTCGAAGTGCATTTATAATAAAAGTATGTGTGTGAAACCCCCTGGTTTCCCTGGCTGGGAAATCCTAGGGAAGACACGCTCTGGTCCCACCAAACTCGTGGGATTGGGGCATACTCAATCCCACCCCAAACCCCGGTATCAGTTGCTACTCTGTAACAAATTTGTACTACGAAATAACAGACCGCATACAATTAAAAGAATTATATTTATGAAGGGTTAGTAAAGAACAACAAAAAGAAAAGGGCCCGTTCTAATTAAACAGTCAAACATGCACAAGTTGGATCTCATCTTGAACTTCTCCATCACTCACGCGCCGGGCCCTTGGTCAACGTGAAAACACATACACACACACCGTCTTCCGAACGTCGCTCGCAATCCATCTTGAGCAAACGGGTCTCCCTGCAATGACCGGTTCTCCCTAGTGTCTTCTCTCTTCGTCTCCTCTCGTCACCAAACCTGGTGTCCCTCACCAGGGAAACCTCCCCTTCAATTCAGCCATCCTAACTGGATGCTACACATTTCTCCTTAATTCTCATCTTCAGCAATAACCCAAACAGGCTGAAAACAAGCAGCCCTCACAGAACTGCCAAAGTGAGATACATACAGCACAACGGTAAAAGTATGAACCAGGGCATTACACATGCAGTACACAACCCTGTGTCAGGACGCTGGAGCAGGGATGCGATCGCAAACCCAGTACTGTGCACTCAGTGATATTAACTGAGTTACAAACGAAGTCGGCGTCAAAGTTCAGGCAGGGATCAAAACATCCAGAGAAATCCAAAAACTGGAATCGGGAAACAGGCAGAGTCGATATTCAGACAGACAGAGTTCAGATACAAATGCTGGAAAGGCTAAAGGAAAATTCACTGGCACAATCTGGCAACAAACAGGTGAAAACACAGGACAGAGCAATAAACAGAGAGGCAGATGATAGGTGGAGCACAGTGAGACAGGAGTGGCAGCGAAACAGGTAACAATGAGAAACAGGTGAGAGACGGAGTACTCAGTAATACAGGGGCCGGAGTAGAGCAGGAGCGGGGACAGGAGCACATGGGGCATGGAAACAAACAAGAGCACATGGCAATACAAACCCACAGACTGACGGCTAGGGGGAAAACACAAACAAAAAGACAGAGTTCAACTGGAGGTACAGACACCCTGAGGTTTGTCCTCCCCACGGACTGCCGCAAAACAAGGAAACACTCACCACCCATGTAGATAAAAAAGAACAAGTCGCGCGATTGGTGAAAAAACGAGAGGAATAAACCCAGAAAATATAGAATATCAGACCACAAAACCATTGGAAAACAGTCCAGGAGTATTCGGTTCAATCTAGCGTTGTGTCGCTCGCTGACTGCAGGCCGTAGAGCCAGTCTGCCCCGATCAACGTCGCACAAAACAGCAACGTAGCGAGAGTGGCTGATACAAAGACAGGTGGAGGGGCAGGTAGTGCTGAGGAAGCAGGGAGGGGTCTGCAGCAGGACTTAGACAGATCAGGAGAGTGGGCAAAGAAGAGGCAAGAGGCATCGAGCGTAGGGAAGGGTGGGGTCATGCACTTTGGCAGAAGGAATAAAGGCGTGGACTACTTTCAGAAATTCAGAAATTGGCACGTCGAGAAGGACTTGGGAGCTCTCACAACACACACACACACACACACACACACACACACACACACACACAAAATGCTGGAGGAACTCAGCAGACCTGGTGGCGTCTGTGTGAAAGAGTACAGTCGACGTTTCGGGCCGAGACCCTTCATCGGGACGGGAGATTAAAAAAAAGACGAGGAGTCAGAGTAAGAAGGTGGGGGGGGGGGGAAGGAAGAAACGTAAAGGGGATAGGTGAAAGCGGGAGAGGGGGAGGGATGGAGTGAAGAACTGGGAAGTTGGTCGGTGAAAGAGCTTTACAGGGCTGGAGAATGGAGGAATCTGATAGGAGAGGACAGAAGGCCATGGAAGAAGGAAAAGGGGAGATGGAGTGCTGGAGGGAAGTGACGGGCGGGCAAGGAGATAAAGTGGGAGATGGAAACGGGAATAGGCAATGCTGAAGGGGGAGCGTTACCAGAAGATTGAGAATTTGCATGCGCGGCCGCTTCGAAATGATATCGTATTTGTTAAGTACGGGTCATGCACAATCCTGATTTTGTGGAGACAGCCATGAGAAACACGGAGGAACACCTGGAGAAACTTCTGGAATGCCCGCTTCGCTGCCGCTGCTACTGTGCGATCGAGAATCTCCGGAGGGGAAGGCCCCAAATCCTCGGCTTTGCCTATTGCTTGCTGCCGGGGCCGGGGTCAAAGCGCTCGGCAGAGATGGTGCTCGGGGCTCGGTTTCGGAGGGCTGGTCGGAGGCTCGAAGTTTTCAGACGGATTCAGAGTCGGACTGTGGTCGGGTGCTTCCGGGATGCTGCATCGGCAAGTTTGCGGCGCTGGAAGCTCATGGCAGGGAGAGTTTCTCCCTTCAACCGTCTGTGTGAGATGATGGGACTTTCGAGAGACTTTGAGACTTTATTTCACCATGTCCATGGTCTGTTCTCGATCAAATTACGGTATTGCTTTGCACTGTTGTAACTATATGTTATAATTATGTGGTTTTTGTCAGTTTTTCAGTCTTGGTCTGTCCTGTGTTTCTGTGATATCACACTGGAGGAACAAATTGTATCATTTCTTAATGCATGCATTACTAAATGACAATAAAAGAGGACTGCGTGTCCTCATAATCTAATCTAAATTGGCGCTCATGCCATCAGGTTGGAGGCTACCCAGATGGAATATAAGGTGGTTCTCCTCCAACCCGAGAGAGGCCTGACTGCAGTGATAAAAGGAGAGCTGTGGGGAGTCCTCATGCAGGACTCCCTGAAGGTTCATTTGCAGGAGGAGTTGGTAGCAAGGAAAGCAAACTGGATATTAAGCATTCATTTCCTGAGGAGGGGAATATAAAAGCAACGACATGATGCCAAGGCTCCGCGAGGCGCTGGTCAGATATGAGATTCAGAGTCCTGTGAGCAATTTCGGGTTTCGCTCGAAGGAAGAATGGGCTGGCTTTGGGGAGGGTCTGGAGGAGCTTTATGAGAACGTTCCTGGGAATGAAAGGGTTAATGTTTGAGATGGTTTTTTGGATGGCTCGGGGGCCGGTACCTGCTGGAGCTCAGAAGAAAGTTGGGGGTCGGGGGGAGCTCATTGAAACCTAGCAAAATTTGAAAAGCCTGGCTGGAGTCCTTGTGGATGGCGGTGGGGGGGGGGGATGTTTCAGTGAGTGGGGAAAAGCCTAGGATCAGAGGGCACAGCCCGGGAAGAAAAGGACGTCCCTTTAGACCAGAGATGAGAAGGAATACTTTAGCCAGAGGGCAGCGAATCAGTGGAATTCATTTCCACAGAGGTCCGCGGAGGCCAGTCACTGGTTAATATTTGAAGAAGAGGTGGGTAGGCTCTGCATTAGCAAGGGCGACAAAGGTTGCAGGAGGAGAACGGGGGATTGAGAGGGAACATAAATCAGACGTGATGGAGTGACGGATCAGACTCGACGAGCTAAATGGCCTAATTCTGCTCCTGTGTTTGACGGCCTTCCGGATCGCCTTGAGTCTGGGGCTGAATCACACTGCAGGGCTGCAGAATCTCCCCCGGGCTCCTGCGACACAGGTGCTGCAAGGCAAAATGCAGAGATAGCATTCGCTATAAATAAAACTCCAGATCGGTCAGACTTGAGTCAAAGATGCAGTCATTGTAACCAGACCTACAATCACATGTGCTCTGAGAACAAAATAAACATAATTCATCATTCATTTAAGGTTGAACAAGTTAGGTCTTTCTTCTTTGGAGTGTAGGAGGTTGAGGGGGGACTTGATAGAGGTGTTTAAAATTATGAGGGGGATAGATAGAGTTGACGTGGATAGGCTTTTTCCATTGGGGGGGAGATTCAAACAAGAGGACATGAGTTGAGAGTTAAAGGGCAAAAGTTTAGGGGTAACGTGAGGGGGAACTTCTTTACTCAGAGAGTGGTAGCTGTGTGGAACGAGCTTCCAGCAGAAGTGGTTAAGGCAGGTTCGATGTTGTCGTTTAAAGTTAAATTGGATAGGTATATGGACAGGAAAGGAATGGAGGGTTATGGGCTGAGTGCGGGTCGGTGGGACTAGGTGAGAGTAAGAGTTCGGCACAAACTAGAAGGGCCGAGATGGCCTGTTTCCGTGCTGTAATTGTTTATATATGGTTATATATTAATATGACATCTGTCATTATATGACATCTGTCATTATGGCTTTTGGCATATTGCCCTTCATAAATCAATGTGTTGAGTACAGGCAATGAGGTGTTATTTTGAACTTGCATAAGAAGTTGGTGGGCCCTGATTTGGAGTACCGTGTGCAGTTTTGGTCTCCGACCAACAGGAAGGATGTAAACAGGGTTGAAAGAGCGCAGAGGGAATTTACAATACGTTGGCGGGGTCTGGCAGACTACAGATAAGGAACGATTGGTTAGGTTCGGGCTTTACCCCATGGAAATGTAGAGGATTGAGAGGAGGTCTGATAGAGGGACGCAAAAGTTATGAGAGGTGCAGGTAGGGCGAACGCAAGCAGGCTTTTTCCAGCGAGTTTGGCCGGGACTACAACCAGAGGTCAGGGATTCAAGGGTGAAAGGTGAAAGGTTTAAAGCGGAACATGAGGGTGGTGAGAGCGTGGAGCGGGCTGCCAGCACAAGTTGCACACGCCAGCTCGATTTCAACGTTTAGGAGAGGTTTGGATGGGCAGGGTATGGAGGGCAATGGTCTGGGTGAAGATCAGCTGGAGTCGGCAGTCTAAATGCTTTTCAGCATGAATCAGAACGGCCAAAAGACCTGTACCCGTGCTGTTCTTCTCTTTGACTCGACGACTCAATGAGAACGAATCCGGGAACACAAGGGTTAATGTATGAGGAGTGTTTGGTGGCTCTGGGCCTGCACTCACCTGAGCTTAGAAGAACGAGAGAGGGATCTCACTGAAACCTACTGAATATTGAAAGGCCTCGACAGAGCAGACGTGGAGGGAATATTTCAAATCGCGGGAGAGTCCGGGACCGGAGGGCACAGCCTGAGAAGACAAGGACGTCCCTTTAGCGCAGAGATGAAGAGTAATTGCTTTAGCCAGAGGTCGGTAAATCAGTGGAATTCATTGGCGCGGACAGCCGTGGAGATCAGGTCACTGGGTGATATTTGAGGTGGAGGTTGATAGCTTCTTCGTTAGCAAGGGCATCAGAGGTTGCAGGGAGAACGGGGATTGAGAGGGAAGATAAATCAGACATGACAGAGTGACGGATCAGACTCGACGAGCTAAATGGCCTAATTCTGCTCCTGTGTTTGACGGCCTTCCGGATCGCCTTGAGTCTGGGGCTGAATCACACTGCAGGGCTGCAGAATCTCCCCCGGGCTCCTGCGACGCAGGTGCTGCAAGGCAAAATGCAGAGATAGCATTCGCTATAAATAAAACTCCAGATCGGTCAGGCTTGAGTCGAAGATGCAGCTATTTGTAACCAGACCTGCAACCACATGTTCTTTTAAAACAAAATGAACATCATTCGTAGTTCTAAAAACAAATGCAAGAACGTGGTTTAACCCAGATAAATGTGAGGTAGGAAATACAAGAGAATAGTGTGCTGTTAGGGGACAAGGCCCTTAGGAGTGTTCCTGAGCAGAGAGAGCTTGGGATCCAAGTTCATAACTCCTTGAGAGTGGCTACAGAGGTCGATAGGGTGGTCAGGAAGGCTTATTGAATATTTTTGCTTTTCATCAGTCACGGCATTGTGTTCAAAAGTCAGGAGGTTACCTTGCAACTTTATAAAACCCTGGTTAGGCTGCATCTGGTGCAGAGCCAACAACCTGTCTCTGGATGTGAACAAAACAAAAGAGAGGGTTGTTGTCTTCAGGAGGACACGGAGCGACCACTCTCCACTGAACATCGACGACTCCTCCGTAGAGGTCATTAAGATCACCAAATTTCTTGGTGTTCACCTGGTAGAGAATCTCACCTGGTCCCTCAACACCAGCTCCATAGCCAAGAAAGCCCAGCAGCATCTCTACTTTCTGCGAAGGCTGAGAAAAGTCCATCTCCCACCCCCCATCCTCACCACATTCTACAGAGGTTGTATTGAGAGCATCCTGAGCAGCTGCATCACTGCCTGGTTCGGAAATTGCACCATCTCGGATCGCAAGACCATGCAGCGGATAGTGAGGTCAGCTGAGAAGATCATCGGGGTCCCTCTTCCCGCTATTACAGACGTTCACACCACACGCTGCATCCATTAAGCAAACAGCATTATGAAGGACCCCACACACCCCTCATATAAACTCTTCTCCCTCCTGCCATCTGGAAAAAAGGCACCGAAGCATTCGGGCTCTCACGACCAGACTATGTAACAGTTTCTTCCCCCAAGCCATCAGACTCCTCAATACCCAGAGCCTGGACTGACACCAACCTACTGCCCTCTACTGTGCCTATTGTCTTGTTTATTATTTATCGTAATGTCTGCACTGTTTTGTGCACTTTATACAGTCCTGGGTAGGTCTACAGTCTAGTGTAGTGTTTGTGTTGTTTTACGTAGTTCAGTGTAGTTTTTGTATTGTTTCATGTAGCACCATGGTCCTGAAAAACATTGTCTCGTTTTTACCGTGTACGGTACCAGCAGTTACGGTCCAAATGACAATAAAAAGTGACTTGACTTGATCTGGGTATTGCCCCCCTACAGGAAGGACGTTGAGGCTTTGGAGAGGGTGCAGAAGAGGTTCACCAGGGGTAAGTTTTTCACACAGAGCATGGTTAAGATTAAAGTCTGTCCCGAGCCTTGTGGCCCATCAGGCCGGTTTCCGTGGTGTGAAGCGACTGAGAGTACGAGACTCCCCCGCACCTCCGGATAGGACGCCAGTCTATCGCGAGGTTAACCCCAGCATTTTTTGCCGGTACCCATTCTCAGCTGGGCGGACTGGAGCAGTGTGTGGTGAAGTGCCTTTGCTCAAGGACACGACACGCTGCCCCGGCCGAGACTCGAACCCACGACCTGCAGATCGCGAGTCCAACGCCCTGACCACTTGGCCACGCGCCACACACAGAGAGTGGTGGGTGTGTGGAACGCACTGCCAGCGATGGTGGTGGAGATGGATACAATAGGGTCTTTTAAAAGACTCTTAGATAGGTACATGGAGCTCAGAAAAATAGAGGGCTATACAGTAAGGAAATCCTAGGCAGCTCCTAGAGTAGGTTACTTGGCTAGCACAACAGTGTGGGCCGAAGGGCCTGTAATGTACTGTAGATTTCTATGTTAGAGGGCCTGTGCTATCACGAGAGGCTGGATAAACTTGGGTTGATTTCTCTGGAGCGCCGGAAACTGACGGGAGATCTGATAGAGGTTCATAAGATTACGAGAAGCCTAGATAGAGTGGACAGAGAGTATCTGTTTCCCAGGGTAGCAATGTCTGATAACCATATAACCATATAACAATTACAGCACAGAAACAGGCCATCTCGGCCCTTCTAGTCCGTGCGGAACTCTTATTCTCACCTAGTCCCACCGACCTGCACTCAGCCCATAACCCTCCATTCCTTTCCTGTCCACATACCTACCAAATTTTTTTTAAACGACAACATCGATCCTGCCTCAACCACTTCTGCTGGAAGCTCGTTCCACACAGCTACCACTCTCTGAGTAAAGAAGTTCCCCCTCATGTTACCTCTAACCTTTTGCCCCTTTAACTCTCAACTGATGTCCTCTTGTTTGAATCTCCCCTACTCTCAATGGAAAAAGCCTATCCACGTCAACTCCATCTATCCCCCTCATAATTTTAAATAGCTCTATCAAGTCCCCCCTCAACCTTCTACGCTCCAAAGAATAAAGACCCAACTTGTTCAACCTTTCTCTGTAACATAGGTACTGAAACCCAGGCAACATTCTCGTAAATCTTCTCTGTACTCTCTCTATTTTGTTGACATCTTTCCTATAATTCAGTGACCAAAACTGTACACAATACACCAAATTTGGCCTTACCAATGCCTTGTACAATTTCAACATTACATCCCAACTCCTATACTCAATGCTCTGATTTATAAAGGCCAGCAAACCAAAAGCTTTCTTCACCACCCTATCCACATGAGATTCCACCTTCAGGGAACTATGCACCATTATTCCTAGATCTCTCTGTTCTACTGCATTCTTCAATGCCCTACCATTTACCATGTATGTCCTATTTTGATTAGTCCTACCAAAATGTAGCACCTCACATTTATCAGCATTAAACTCCATCTGCCATCTTTCAGCCCACTCTTCTAACTGGCCCAAGTCTCTATGCAGAGACATACTTTTATACTTTATTGTCGCCAAACAATTGATACTAGAACATACAATCATCACAGCGATATTTGATTCTGCGCTTCCTGCTCCCTGGATTACAAATATTAAATATTAAAAATATTAAAATTAGTAAAAATTAGTAAATATTAAAAATTTAAATTGTAAATCATAAATAGAAAATAGAAAAATGGAAAGTAAGGTAGTGCAAAAAAACCGAGAGGCAGGTCCGGATATTTGGAGGGTACGGCCCAGATCCGGGTCAGGATTCGTTCAGCAGCCTTATCACAGTTGGAAAGAAGCTGTTCCCAAATCTGGCCAAATGGGGTATGCATTGGAGGAGAGAAGGGGGTAGGTTCAAGGGGTTTGGGGGGGGGGGCGCGAGGGGTAAGTTTTTTACTCAGAGAGTGGCTGATGCCCAGAATGGCGGCCTGGTTCGGTGGTCGAGGCAATTACATTAGAGGCTTCGAAGGGAGATTTGGATAGGCACAGGGTTGTGAGGAAGTTGGAGGGAAACGGACACAGTGTAGGTGGGAGGAATGAGTGTTTGGGTGTTCTTGAGCAACACACATCAAAATTGCTGGTGGAACGCAGCAGGCCAGGCAGCATCCATAGGAAGAGGTACAGTCGACATTTTGGGCTGAGACCCTTCGTCAGGACTAACTGAAGGAAGAGCTAGTAAGAGATTTGTAGGTGGGAGGGGGAGGGGGAGATCCAAAATGAGAAGAGAAGACAGGAGGGAGAGGGATGGAGCCAAGAGCTGGACAGTTGATTGCCCTTCCTCTTGGTTTCCTCCCTTCCCCTTTTCCTTCTCCCTGGGCCTCCTGTCTCATGATCCTCTCATATCCCTTTTGCCCATCACCTGTCCAGCTCTTGGCTCCATCCCTCCCCCTCCTGTCTTCTCCTATCATTTCGGATCTCCTCCCTCCCCCTCCCACTTTCAAATCTCTTACTATCTCTTCCTTCAGTTAGTCCTGACGAAGGGTCTCGGCCCGAAACGTCGACTGTACCTCCCCCTATAGATGCTGCCTGGCCTGCTGTGTTCAACCAGCGACTTTGATGTGCGTTGCTTGGATTTCCAGCATCTGCAGATTTCCTCGTGTTTGGGTGTTTTCGATTTGCTTTTTAGCTGGTTCAGCACAACGTTGTGGGCCAAACATTGTAGTCCTCGTGCTGTAACTTTCAGCGTTCTGCGCTCTAATAAACAGAACAATCCACTTTCATCCTGACTTTCCCAGCCAACGCACTGAGTTAGTGTTTCCTAAAACCAACAGGGGCTGTTGCCACTCGTGCGGCCATCTTGGGTGCGATCAATACTATGAGAATGTTCTCGATGTTCATTGTTTATTTATTTATTATTAATGTTTCTTCCTCTCCGTACGTGCACAGCTCGTTGCCTTCCACGCTCCGGTAGAAAGCCCGAGCTTCTATTGATTCTATTACAGTTATCAATGCACAGATTTATCGAGTAGGCCCACGAGACAATGAACCTCAGGGTTGTTGATGGTGACATATCCGTGCTTTGGTGATGACATTTACTTCGGAGCAGGATGGCGCCGAACGGCGACTCCTTTGCTTGTAGATCTTCAGAAATGGCGCTACGTCTATCTTTAACATCTCTACTTTTCCCTTTTCCTCAAAATGACCCTGACCTGGGGTCACACGCTGACTTCGGTTCTTTGCGGGAACGGGACCCGCTCCCCGGGCCTCGCGACCGGCCGCTTTTCGATACGCCAAGGAAGACGAGCGCGCCTTCGGGGTGCCGGGATTTTCGTGGCTCTGGAGGCGGGCGGATTCGAGGCCGGTGCCTCCGCGGGAAACCAGTGTGTCGTGGGGGACGGAAAATCTCTGGCTGTGTGCCCAGAGACCCGAGTTCTTTGGGCACAGAGCTCGGAAAAAACGGCGCGACAGACTTTCAACATCGTAAATCGCCGAGTTGTTTGCTATGAACAACTCTTGCTGTGAAACGGGGACACCTCTTTCTCCCTTATTAGAGAGAGAGAGAGAGCCTGTGGTATGTTAAATACCGGGTGAACGAGTAGTTTTTGGGGTACCACAAGTCTGTGTCTTTATTGATGCTTTGCTACACGCTTGAGTGCTTGGTGGGGGGCGCCGATGCTTTTTTTTGCTGGTGGGGGGTGGGGGGGGGTCGTCACTTTACTGCTGCTTGTGCGTGGGAGGGGGGCCTGGGGGGGTGATCTTTGGGGTTCTAACATTTAACTGTCATTCATTCTTTGAGGCACTCCTCTGTTTTCGTGGATGTCTGCAAAGAAAAAGAATTTCAGGATGTATATTGTATACATTTCTCTGACATTCAATGTATCTTTTGTGTTGGGCACATGGCCAAGTGGTTAAGGCATTCGTCTAGTGATCTGAAGGTCGCTAGTTCGAGCCTCAGCTGTGGCAGCGTGTTTGTGCCCTTGAGCAAGGCACTTAATCACACATTGCTCTAGTTTGTGCGAGGAGTGTCGTCCCACACAGACTTCCAATCTGCGTCTTGTAAGGCACGAAAATGCCCAGTGCAGGCCTCTCGTGGTCTGAGTCGACGTTCCCTCCCCCCAATGTACCTTTTGAAACCTTTGAAATTCTGAACTTTGAATTGCAATGTTACAGAGCGCACCCCCACCCTTCCTTGTATCCCTTCCGATTGATTTTAAAATTCTTTCACTTGCTTTCATAAGCTGTCAGCGATCCGGGAACGGAGGACACCCCAGGAGCGTTCCCGTTTCATAATCCCACTCGAGCTCTCGGCTCTGCTTAAATTTAAACTGCCCCCCCCCACCCCCCAAAAGATCATCGGCAGTTCGGCTGTAATTGGCCCATGTTCCTCAACTGTGGAATCCAATACCTGAAGCTGGAAGTGACACTTCTATATGCCGGGACAAAGCCCATTTATTTAACCTTGTTCTTAACTAAAATCTCTTTGTCCTTTATTTTCATGATTTATTTTTAATATATTTTTAATTTTTTATTTTCGGATCTGTACATTGTGGGGGAGCAGACTCGATGGGCCGAATGGCCTACTTCTGCTCCTATATCTTATGCTCTAAAGCACTCGGAACTGCATCGTCTGTATGAAAAGTGCTCCATAAATGTAGTTATTGGTATTGTTATTAACTGAGGGGCTCCACACCCGACCATACCTTCCCTGTCTAGCAGCAGAGTTTACCCGAGAATGTGGTTCTTCCCCAGCTCAGCCCCTGGGCTCCTCGGCGTCTTTTGGCACAGAGAACACCTGCAGATTTGAAATATGCCTGGTTTGGGCTGGGCAGTCCTCTGCAGGCACACGGTCCCAGCTATTCTTAAATCGCTTTGAAACGAGGCTGGCCTGTTTCAGAGGGGTGGGAGGTGGACTTACCCTGTGGCTTCCAACCAGCCTCAGGGAAAACTTCTTGGCGGCATTTTCCGGCCCTCGTGGAAACACCCTCTCCTCTACCCGTCAGTTTTTATCACCGCAACTTCAGGGGGTCTCTGGAAAACCCTGAGACCGTCAGGCAGGCAGAGCAGACTAAATCAGGACGAAACGACGACCGTTTTGAAATTCAGTTTGGATTATTTCATGCCAGATACATACAGAGTCCAGCAATCATACAGCATGCTCCATCATAGTGCAAAATTACCCAGTATTTAAATCCGCACAAAATTCTGGAGGAACTCAGCAGGTCGGGCAGCACCTACAGACAGGAACATCACCTTTCATGGGTCTTAGTCCAAAACATCAACTCTTTATTCCTTTTATTCCTCTCCATAGATGGGGCCTGACCTGCTGAGTTCCTCCAGCATTTTGTGTGTGTGTGTGTGTGTGTGTGTGTTTGTGTGTGTGTGTGTGTGTGTGTGTGTGTGTTACTCTGGATTTCCAACATCTGCAGAATCTCTTGTGTTTATTCCTCTCCATAGATGCTGCCTGACCTGCTGAGTTCCTCCAGAATTGTGTGTGTATGTGTGTGTGTATGTGTGTGTGTTACTCTGGACTTCCAACGTCTGCAGACTCTCTTGTGAGACATTCACAGATGCAGCCCGACCCGCTGAGTTCCTCCGGCAATTTGTGTGAGTTGCTCTCGATATTCAACACCTGCAGGATCTCTTGTGTTTGAGTTTTAATAAGAAGGCGGGGGGGGGTGGGGGGTTGAAAATCATTGTGAACCGATTAGCCTCTGCTGCAGAAAGTCTGCTCAACTGTTTTAATAAGTTAGAAAGCCCTTAAAGACTCAGATGCAACTCAGTCAGTCAATGTTCCCTGTAAGGTGAGTGTGTGTGTGTGTGTGTGTGCACTAGCGCACAAAGGAATTTAAACAGTGCTCAAAAATTTGTCACCCTCTACCTCTTTGGCATGTTAAGTATCTTTCACGATCGTACACAATCACACTTCCTTGTTCCAGTTTCTGATGCGGGCAGTGCTGACGACGTGGAGTTTGCGATGATTTCCTCGCAGCTTTCAGAGCTGGCCGATTCATATCGTTTTTACCAGTGCACGCATGCTATTGTCACTGGGCAAAGAATTGCACAGCGCAAGAGTTTTGCGCACACTGTTCATTACAAGCGAGGGGGAGCATTGCATGCAACGTGTGCTGTTTATGAGAGGTTTTACAGTGAGAATTATACGTTGATTCAGTGACTTCCATTCTGCAGCCGAGCCAAGAATAACAAAAGGTTGGTTTACGGGTGCAGCAGGCTATCAAGAAGGCAAATGGGATGTTGGCCTTCATTGCGAGAGGGATTGAATTGAAGAGCGGGGAGGTTATGCTGCAACTGTACAGGGTACTGGTGAGGCCGCACCTGGAGTACTGCGTGCAGTTCTGGTCTCCTGACTTGAGGAAGGATATACTGGCTTTGGAGGTGATGCAGAGGAGGTTCACCAGGTTGATTCCAGAGATGAGGGGGTTAGACTATGAGGAGAGATTGAGTCGTCTGGGACTGTACTCACTGGAATAAAGAAAAATGAGAGGAGATCTGACAGAAACATATAAAAGTATGAAAGGGATAGATAAGATAGAGGCAGGAAAGTTGTTTCCACTGATAGCTGAGACTAGAACTAGGGGGCATAGCCTCAAGATTCTTTGGGGGGGGGGAGTAGATTTCAGACAGAGATGAGGAGGAACTGCTTTTCCCAGAGGGTGGTGAGTCTGTGGAATTCTCTGCCCAATGAAGCAGAGGAGGCTACCTCAGTAAATATATTTAAGACAAGGTGGGATAGATTTTTGCAGAGATGGGGAATTAAGGATTATGGGGAAAAGGCAGGTAGGTAGAGATGAGTCCATGGTCAGATCAGCCATGATCTTATTGAATGGTGGAGCAGGCTCGACGGGCCAGATGGCTGACTCCTGCTCCTATTTCTTAGGTTCTTATGTTCCTATGTAACACAGACAGGAGTCACAATTCACCATGTGTTGGAACAGAGCTGAGAATCTCAGACAGCAGCTATAAGTTACCAGGTAAGGCTGCATATACCAGAAGTAGGTCACGGAATCAGTTCAGGGTTGAAGTTGAGTGAGGTTACCCCCTCTGGTTTCAGAGTCTGATGGTTGAGGGAGAACCTGGTGGTGTGGGTCCTGAGGCTCCTGTACCTCCTTCCTGATGGTTGAGGGGGTAATAACTGTTCCTGAACCTGGTGGTGTGGGTCCTGAGGCTCCTGTACCTCCTTCCTGATGGTTGAGGGGGTAATAACTGTTCCTGAACCTGGTGGTGTGGGTCCTGAGGCTCCTGTATCTCCTTCCTGATGGTTGAGGGGTAATAACTGTTTCTGAAGCTGGAGGTGTGGGTCCTGAGGCTCCTGTACCTCCTTCCTGATGGTTGAGGGGTAATAACTGTCCCTGAACCTGGAGGTGTGGGTCCTGAGGCTCCTGTACCTCCTTCCTGATGGTTGAGGGGTAATAACTGTCCCTGAACCTGGAGGTGTGGGTCCTGAGGCTCACGTACCTCCTTCCTGATGGCAACAACAGGATAAGAGCATGACCTGGCTGTCATGTGCTCTTGATGATGGAGAGATGAAAGGATAGAGAGGTTGTCTAGGAGAAAAAGGTGGAGAAAATTAAAATGAAACTCGTGTTTAATTGCAAGCCAATTTACAGTACTGTGCAAAAGTCTTAGTCACATATGCATAGCTAGGGTGCACAGAGTACTGTAGTAACTTTATGTATTGCACTGTACTGCTGACGCAAAGAAAACAACTAATTTCATGACATATGTGAGTGATGATAAAGCTGATTTTGAGACGGGTCTCTATTGTGGACTGAGAGTGGGAAGGTGGGGATGCAGAGAGAGGGGGAATCATGGTTGGGAAAAGGGGAAGGGAGAGGGGAGTCATGGTTGGGAAAAGGGGAAGGGAGAGGGGAATCATGGTTGGGAAAAGGGGAAGGGAGAGGAGGAATCATGGTTGGGGAAAGGGGAAGGGAGAGGGGAATCATGATTGGGAAAAGGGGAAGGGAGAGGGGGAATCATGGTTGGGAAAAGGGGAAGGGAGAGGGGAGTCATGGTTGGGAAAAGGGGAAGGGAGAGGGGGAATCATGGTTGGGAAAAGGAGAAGGGAGAGGGGAATCGGTTGGGAAAAGGGGAAGGGAGAGGGGGATCATGGATGGGAAAAGGGGAAGGTGGAGGGTTATCATGGTTGGGAAAAGGGGAAGAGAGAGGGGGAATCATAGTTGGGAAAAGGGGAAGGGAGAGGGGATCATGTTTGGGAAAAGGGGAAGGGAGAGGGGAATCATGGTTGGGAAAAGGGGAAGGGAGGGGGAGTCATGGTTGGGAAAAGGGGAAGGGAGAGGGGGAATCATGGTTGGGAAAAGGGGAAGGGAGAGGGGAATCGGTTGGGAAAAGGGGAAGGGAGAGGGGGATCATGGATGGGAAAAGGGGAAGGTGGAGGGTTATCATGGTTGGGAAAAGGGGAAGAGAGAGGGGGAATCATAGTTGGGAAAAGGGGAAGGGAGAGGGGATCATGTTCGGGAAACGGGGAAGGGAGAGGGAATTATGGTTGGGAAAAGGGGAAGGGAGAGGGGAGGGAGCAGGAAGCACCAGAGATACATTCTGTAATGATCAATAAATCAATTGTTTGGGATGAAATAACCTTGCCGGGAGTGTCAGGGCTGGGTGGGTCGGCACCCGCACCACACCCGTCTTCACCCCAGATACTCCCTCCCTACCACCTGTCCCAAACCCCTTCCTCGGTACCCCACCCTCGCCATTCCCAGCATCTTTTGCTCCCGGCGGATCTACAAAGTCACTTTCCGTTCCACGTTGGTAAATTGCGGCACGGTGCAGGTGCCTTGGGTACTCCAGCTATACATCGGTGCCTGAGAGTTTTGGCACAGTACTCGACACAGGAAATGACAAGGTGTCTCCCGGTAAGAGGAACTCCTCAGGGTAGTTGCTGGGCACACCGGAAGACGATAGGGCCGGGATCGTGTCGGTGTTGATACGCGGTACAGAGTGTAAGCATTGAGGGACAGGGCGTGGGCGATGAACGGCTGCGGAGAGGGGCGGATGTTGTACCGTTTGGGCAGGGGTGTGGTTTGCGGGGTGTGGAGGGGTGGGTTAGTGGGTGGAGGTGTTGATCAGACTCACTGCTTGGGGAAAGTCACTGTTTTTGAGTCTGGTGGGTCCTGGTGTGGGTGCTACGTAGCCTCCTCCCCGATGGGAGTGGGACGGACAGTCCGTGAGCAGGGTGGGTGGGACCCTTCACGGTCCTGGTGTGGACGCTACGTAGCCTCCTCCCCGATGGGAGTGGGACGGACAGTCCGTGAGCAGGGTGGGTGGGATCCCTCACGGTCCTGGTGTGGACGCTACGTAGCCTCCTCCCCGATGGGAGTGGGACAGACAGTCCGTGAGCAGGGTGGGTGGGATCCTTCACGGTCCTGGTGTGGACGCTACGTAGCCTCCTCCCCGATGGGAGTGGGACAGACAGTCCGTGAGCAGGGTGGGTGGGATCCCTCACGGTCCTGGTGTGGGTGCTACGTAGCCTCCTCCCCGAGGGGAGTGGGACGGACAGTCCGTGAGCAGGGTGGGTGGGATCCTTCACGGTCCTGGTGTGGACGCTACGTAGCCTCCTCCCCGATGGGAGTGGGACGGACAGTCCGTGAGCAGGGTGGGTGGGATCCTTCACGGTCCTGGTGTGGACACTACGTAGCCTCCT
>NC_086129.1:1165000-1175000 GCF_963921235.1 Mobula hypostoma | reverse complement strand
GAGGCTGTGGTGGAACAAAGGACCCTCCGGAAAATCCTGGCAATTCCGGACAATGTTTCTCACCCTCTGCGTGCCACCTTGGCTGAACAGAGGAGCACTTTTAGTAACAGACTGAGACAACTGTGCAGCCCCAAAGAGTGATAAATGAGGTCATTCTTACCCTCGGCCATTAGGCTCCATTATGAGTCAAACTATAGCCGGGCAAATGATAACCACCCCCACCCCACCGTTAGGCTGTTTGCGGTAACTTAATCTTTATTCTCTCTACTTCTGTGACTCTGTAATTTCCTTTGGAACCAATGAAGTATCTATCTATCAAATTATGTATATGATATCTTATACTACCCTGAGATTCAATCAGAATAAAATAAAGAAATATAATATAATTTTTGAAAATCTATAAATAACAGAGATTTTAACAAAATCCAATGTGCAAAGGCCAGTGCTGTACTGCTGTGGCAAACATAAACAAATTACATGACACATGTAAGTGATGATAAACCTGATTCTGATATGGGTCCCTGTTGTGGAGTGGGAGTGGGAAGGGGGGCAGGGAGAGGGGGAATCATGGTTGGGAAAAGGGGAAGGGAGAGGGGGAATCATGGTTGGGAAAAGGGGAAGGGGGAGGGGGAATCATTGTTGGGGAAAAGGGAAAGGGGGGGAATCGTGGTTGGGAAAAGGAGAAGGGAGAGGGGAATCATGGTTGGGAAAAGGGGAAGGGAGAGGGGGAATCATGGTTGGGGAAAGGGGAAGGGAGGGGGAATCATGGTTGGGAAAAGGGGAAGGGAGAGGGGGAATCATGGTTGGGAAAAGGGGAAGGGAGAGGGGGAATCATGGTTGGGAAAAGGGGCAGGGAGAGGTGGAATCATGGTTGGGAAAGGGAAGGGACAGGGGGAATTGTGATTGGGAAAAGGGGAAGAGAGATGGGGAATCATGGTTGGGGAAAGGGGAATTGAGAGGGGAATAGTGGTTGGGAAAAGGGGAAGGGAGAGGGGAATGATGGTTGGGAAAAGGGGAAGGGAGAGAGGAATCATGGTTGGAAAAAGGGGAAGGGAGAGGGGAATCATGGTTGGGAAAAGGGGAAGGGAGAGGGGAATCATGGTTGGGAAAAGGGGAAGGGAGAGGGGAATGATGGTTGGGAAAAGGGGAAGGGAGAGGGGAATCATGGTTGGAAAAAGGGGAAGGGATAGGGAATCATGGTTGGAAAAAGGGGAAGGGATAGGGAATCATGGTTGGGAAAAGGGGAAGGGAGAGGGGAATCATGGTTGGAAAAAGGGGAAGGGATAGGGAATCATGGTTGGGAAAAGGGGAAGGGAGAGGGAATCATGGTTGGAAAAAGGGTAAGGGAGAGGGGTAATCATGGTTGGGAAAAGGGGAAGGGAGAGGGGAATCATGGTTGGAAAAAGGGGAAGGGAGAGGGGGAATCATGGTTGGGAAAAGGGGAAGGGAGAGGGAATCATGGTTGGAAAAAGGGGAAGGAAGAGGGGTAATCATGGTTGGGAAAAGGGGAAGGAGAAGGGAAAAGAGAGACATTCTGTAATGATCAATAAACCGATTGTTTGGAATCAAATGACCTTGCCTGGTGTCTCAGGGCCGGGTGGGTCTGCACCCGTGCCAACCCCTTCCCCCACCACTGGCACCTCCTGTCTGCCACCCGTCCCACACCCCTCTTGCGCCGCCCCACCGTCGCCATTCCCAACGCCGGATTTACAAACTCGCCCCCCGCTCCATGTTGACCAATGCAACACTGTGTAAAGGTTTCAGGCAGTCTCGCTATATCTCTATGCCTCAGTCCTGTAAGGAAATAATACTGAGCACATGAGCTGTGGAGTCCTTGAGAGTGAGTCCATAGTTTTGTGGATACCGTGCTGTATCTCCAGCTAAATAAAAGTACCTGAACCGATACCGGCTACTGATTCGGTCGTGCATGAGGTGGATCATAGAGTTTCATTGCTCCTCACCAACCCCCACCTTCTTACAGTGACTTCAGCCCCCGTCTTCTCCAGTCCTGACGAAGAGCCTTGGCCCAAAAAACGTCAACCGTTTATTCCCCTCCATCGATGCTGCCTGACCTGCTGAGTTCCTCCAGCATTGTGTGTGTGTGTGTGTTGCCCTGGATTTCCAGCGTCTGCAGAATCTCCTGTGTTTATGAACTCAGTTTTACACTCTGCTCAGCCGAGGTTGGCATGTCAAAGAGGACGAGAATAACAGTCCATTTTAAATACCGTGCTTATAGAAAAACATTGCTTAATATTTCATGAGTGCATGTAACAGAGAGAAATAATTTGGATTAAATGATTGCATCGGATTGATGCAAAATTTATACTGCTAGTCAGTCCCTCTTCCCTTATGAACCAACAAAGGAAGACGTTAAAAAAATTATCTAATTATTCCTCGTGACCCATTTATCTTTGCTAATTCATTAAGGGACTTTATAACGTGGTTAATGTTCTAATAAAAATTCACAAGATGATGGATTGCTGCTCGTCTTCAATATCAATCAATTCAGTTTCTGATCAGGCAGTGCGTGTCGGCTCGAGACAAGGCTGACCTGTAATCGCCAAGATCGTTGCCTCGTTAGCGCTGTCAACTGAGGGGGCCGCGGTAACTCTGACCATGGGCCACTTGCAGCTCTCCCCCTGGAGTGCAGGCGCCAAGCAGCGGTCAGAGTCGCGTGGACCGTTGCTTAGGATTTCAGATCCCACCCTGAGCATCGAACCATTCGACCCACAACGTTTGCTTCAAGAGCCAACCGAAAAGCCCAAACACGAATCCCTCCCACCTACGCCATGTCCGTCATCTCTTTAAAGCCTCGAACGTCTTTGCCTCTCCCACCATTCCAGGCATCCACCACTCTCCGAGTGAAAGACTTACCCCTCACATCCCTCTTTAGAACCTACCCCCCTCTCACCTTCAGCGCACACCCCTGGTTCTCAGACTTTTCAACCCTGGGAAGAAGATCCTCTCCGTGCACTCTATCGGTGCCTCTCAGAATCGCAATTCCCCTCAGTCTCCTCTGCTCCAGCAAACACAACCCCAGTCTATCCAGCAACACACATCAAAGTTGCCGGTGAACGCAGCAGGCCAGGCAGCATCTCTAGGAAGAGGTACAGTCGACGTTTCGGGCCAAGACCCTTCGTCAGGACTAACTGAAAGAAGAGCTGGTAAGAGATTTGAAAGTGGGAGGGGAGGGGGGGAGATCTGAACTGACAAGAGAAGACAGGAGAGGGAGGGATGGAGCCAAGAGCTGGACAGGTGATTGGCAAAAGGGATACGAGAGGATCATGGGACAGGAGGCCCTGGGAGAAGGAAAAGGTGGAGGGTTTGAACCCAGAGATTGGGCAAGGGGTATAGTCAGAGGGAGAGGGAGAGAGAAAGAATATATATATGATAATAAATAAATGACGGATGGGGTGCGAGGGGGAGGTGGGGCATTAGCGGAAGTTAGAGAAGTCGATGTTCATGCCATCAGGTTGGAGGCTACCCAGACGGAATATAAGGTGTTGTTCCTCCAACCTGAGTGTGGCTTCATCTTGACAGTAGAGGAGGCCGTGGATAGACATATCAGAATGGGAATGGGACGTTTTCCTCGTGTCCAAGCGTATCCAGCCTCTCGTGACAGCACATGCTCTCTAACATAGAAACATAGAAACCTACAGCATATTACAGGCCCTTCGGCCCACAATGTTGTGCTGACCACATGACCTACTCTAGAAACTACCTAGAATTTCCCTACCGCATAGCCCTCTATTTTTCTAAGCTCCATGTACCTATCTAAGAGGCTCTTAAAAGACCCTGTTGTATCCACCTCCACCACTGTCACCGGCAGTCCATTCCATGCACCCACGACTCTCTGTGTGAAAAACTTACCCCTGACATCTCCTCGGTGCCTATTTCCAAGCACCTTAAATCTATGCCCCCTCTTGTTAGCCATTTCAGCCCTGGGGAAAAGAAACCCCACTGGTTATCCACACGATCAATGCCTCTCAACATCTTATCAGGCACCAACCTCGTAAACCTCCTTTGCCACCCTTTCCAAAGCCTCAACGCCCTTTCTGTAAGTGGAGGGTAGACCAGGACTGCACACAATACTCCAGATGTGACCGAACCAGAGTTTCATGAGGTAGCGAGTGGATTTAATTTCACAAAACCAGGAAGAGAGGGGAAAGGGATGTATCAGTCTGGCCTCTGTTGGGTTACAAACCAACTTGAGGGGATGACTTTCAGCTAGGTAGGAGTCCAAAAGTGAGGGGTCAGTGGTATCCACATTTTTCGGACAAATATCTAATTCCTCTGCGAGGACAAAGTAAGTTTACTATCAACACTACTATATGTCAGAGTGGCAGCGTGGAGATGCCTCTCCAGACATCCTACCTCTCCCGGAAGTTCCGGGAGTCTCCCACATATTGATAGTGGCTCCCTGATGCCCGCAAATTATATACAATATCCCGGAAATCGTTTTTTTTTTGAGAGCAAACGAGCGAGAGAGAGAGAGAGAGAGAGAGAGAGAGAGAGCCATGGCAGAGTGTTCCAAAAAAAGAAAATATAAAACGTACGTCACCCCAGACTACCCTAAAGTGTACCCTTGCCTAATAGGGGTCAAAAATAATGACAGTGTTGCTCGCTGCACTGTTTGCAACAGTGACTTTTCTATTGCCCATGGTGGGTTAGAATGAAAAAGTCATGTTGAGGTGAGTTTAACAGGTGTCATTCGTTCATTAGCATAGCTAACGTTATTTAAACTAGCTGGCCAGCTGCTCAGGAGCTACTCTATTGCAGACATCCCACCTCTCCTGGAAGTTCCTGGAGTCTCCTGCAACTTAATGGTGCTACCTCCCTGAAATGAGTTTTTGCAGGGTGGGATGTCTGCCTCTCTGCCAAAGGTTATCTAGCCTGCAGGTTATCCCACAAAGTGTAGCACCTGTTAGCCGCACCCCCATCTCCGATCAGAGGCGCGTGAAGCCGCGGGAGCAGTTGGTGGATGGTCGTACGAGCAGCTGGTGCAGATCACAAGTCCTGGTGACGCCACCGCTGACTGCTAAAGCAGACAATCTGTGAAAGAGTGTCGATAATGGGCTGGGGAGGGAGGGGGTCACCCCGCATCTTTGGAAAGACAAGTACACTGCCCAGAAGGCGATGGCAGACAACTTCTGCTGAAAAATTTGCCAATAACAATCATGGCCGTGGAAAGACCGTGATCACCTGTGTCATATGACACGGCACATAATGATGATATCATACGACATGGCGCATAATGATGATGACGTCTATGTCAGCATCTACAACCCTACCCTGAGATTCATTTACTTGTGGGCATTCACAAGTAGAACAAAGAAATTACAATAGAATCAGTGAAAAACAACCAACATGCAAAATAAGATAAACTGTGCAAATGGAAAAATAAGGCAAGTAATACTAATAAATAAATAATATCGAGAACATGAGATGAAAAGTCCTTGAAAGCGGGTCTGTAGCTTGTGGAATCGGTTCAGTGTTGGGGTGAGTGAAGTTATCCCCTCTGGTTCAGGAGCCTGATGGTTGAAGGGTAATAACTGTTTCAGAACCTGGTGGTGTGGGTCCTGAGGCTCCTGTACCTCCTTCCTGATGGTTGAGGGGTAATAACTGTTCCTGAACCTGGTGGTGTGAGTCCTGAGGCTCCTGTACCTCCTTCCTGATGGTTGAGGGGTAATAACTGTTCCTGAACCTGGTGGTGTGAGTCTTGAGGCTCCTGTATCTCCTTCCTGATGGCTGAGGGATAATAACTGTTCCTGAACCTGGTAGTGAGGATCCTGAGGCTCCTGTACCTCCTTCCTGATGGTTGAGGGGTAAAAAGAGTTTGGGTTGTCATCATGTCCGTGGTTTCAGCCAGATTCAGGAGCAGGTGATCCCTCCCTCGATATTCCAGAAACTCATCCACCGCCCCCACCCCCACTCCCCGTACTCCGACTCCTGCCCATCTCCGATACACCCAACCACCGCAGAGACATCGGAGAACTTCTTTCAACAAAGACACACGAAATGCTGGTGGACGCAGCAGACCAGGCAGCATCTATGGGAAGAGGTACAGTCAACGTTTCAGGCCGAGGCCCTTCGTCAGGACTAACTGAAGGAAGAGCTGGTAAGAGATTTGAAAGTGGGAGGGGGAGGGGAATATCCGAAATGACAGGAGAAGACAGGAGGGGAAGGGATGGAGCCAAGAGCTGGACAGGTGACTGGCAAAAGGGATACAAGGCTGGAGAAAGGGGAGTATCATAGGACTTCTTTATCTTACTGTGTTATTTATCTTATTGTGTTTTTGTTGTGCTGCACCAGATACAGAGTAACAATTATTTCATTCTCCTTTACAATTTGTGCACTGGAAATGACAATAAACACTCCTGAAACCTGAATCTTTTGAGTTGGTTTAATTTTTTTGGAGCTGTCAGTAACTTCCCCACACAAATGCAGGCCCAGTAAAAGCCAGGCACCCAAAGACCATCCAAGATGCCACGGCCACCCAATAGGTTCCCTTCAATCACATCTCTTCCCTCTGCTGCCATTAGGAAGGAGGTACAGGAGCCTCAGGACCCACACCACCAGGTTCAGGAACAGTTATTACCCCTCAACCATCAGGAAGGAGGCACGGGAGCCTCAGGACCCACACCACCAGGTTCAGGAACAGTTATTACCCCTCAACCATCAGGAAGGAGGTACAGGAGCCTCAGGACCCACACCACCAGGTTCAGGAACAGTTATTACCCCCTCAACCATCAGGAAGGAGGTACAGGAGCCTCAGGTCCCACACCACCAGGTTCAGGAACAGTTATTACCCCTCAACCATCAGGAAGGAGGTACAGGAGCCTCAGGACTCACACCACCAGGTTTAGGAACAGAAATTACCCCTCAACCATCAGGAAGGAGGCACGGGAGCCTCAGGTCCCACACCACCAGGTTCAGGAACAGTTATTACCCCTCAGCCATCAGGAAGGAGGTACAGGAGCCTCAGGACCCACACCACCAGGTTCAGGAACAGTTATTACCCCTCAACCATCAGGAAGGAGGTACAGGAGCCTCAGGACTCACACCACCAGGTTTAGGAACAGTAATTACCCCTCAACCATCAGGAAGGAGGCACGGGAGCCTCAGGTCCCACACCACCAGGTTCAGGAACAGTTATTACCCCTCAGCCATGAGGAAGGAGGTACAGGAGCCTCAGGTCCCACACCACCAGGTTCAGGAACAGTTATTACCCCTCAGCCATCAGGAAGGAGGTACAGGAGCCTCAGGACCCACACCACCAGGTTCAGGAACAGTTATTACCCCTCAACCATCAGGAAGGAGGTACAGGAGCCTCAGGTTGATAGATTCTTTATTGTTTGGGAAAGGGAGGGATCCAGGGAGAAGGCAGGAGATTGGGGCTGAGAGATTAATTGGATCAGCCATGATGAAATAAACCTAATTCTGCTCCCATATCTTATGGTGTTGTGGTCCTGTGGCAGGAGTAGTCATGGTCTTCCAAGTCAAAGTCAGAGTGAGTTTATTATCAAACTATACAGATGTCAAACACCGGTTCATTTTCTTGTCAGCATTCACAGAAAAATAAAGAAATATGAGAATTTATGAAAATCTATTCATAGATAATTTTGCTCACCTCAACTCTAAAATGATTCCACAATTTGTGTGGTCATTATCAAGGGCTCTATAAGTCATGCTCCCAGTAATCTATCTATCTGTCTGTCTATCACTCTGTCTATCTATCTCTCTGCCTAACTATCTATCTATCTATCTATCAATCTCTCTCTCTGTCCATCTATCTATATCTCTGCCTATTTATCTATGTATCTATCTATCTGTCTTTCTATCTATCTCTCCATATAATTATTTACCTCTCTTGCTCTATCTCTCTGTCTATCTCTCCATCTAATTATTTACCTATCCATCTCGATCTGTCTGTCTATCTCTCTATCACTCTGTCTGTCTGTCTGTTTGTGTATCTATCTATCTAACTATTTATTTATTCACCGCTCTTTCTGCTTTTCTCACACTTTGTCTTTGTTTGCACTTTGGCCGATAGTCCGTCTTTGCTCTTGCATCTGGGTGTTCATTGATTCTATTGTACTCACTGTGAAAGTTTGCAAGAAAACGAATCCCCCGGGGTGGTGTCTTATGAAATATATGCACTCCGATAATAAATTTACTTTGAACTTTGGAACTATAAATAACGAGGACTGGCAAGCAAACAGAGTGCAAAAGGAAGTCAGCACCAGCAGAGAATAAAAAGGAAATTAATGATATCCAGAACATGGTTTCTGGATGCTCTGCGGCAACTCTGCAGCAGTACATCCCAAACCCTCGTCCCCTCCCAGCATGGGCATCGAGCAGATGTTCACTACACAGGTGTGCAGACGTACACACCTACCTGTAAGATACACAAGGTGGGGTTGTCCCTGTTAGTCTGTAACTCTCCACCTCCACCAGGGACACATCTAGACCATCACAAGGTCCTCTCTGAGGGCACAGTGCTCTCCTCTCGTTTCCACCACCCAGGAGGGGGTACAGGAGCCCCCAGACGCACGTCCAACACTTTGGCTCCTTCCCCTCTGCCATCAGGTCTCTGAACAGACAGTGCACCCACAAGCAATACCTGGCAAACTTTGTTCACGTCATGCGTTATGTTTCGGTCGGGGTGAACTGGATCTGCAGCCTGGACTAGCGTGCGGCACGGCGCTGGACTGAATCAAACTGGATTAAGCAGAGTACGCCTGGACTCTTCCCATGATTTTGGGGCTGGGTCTTTATATTCTCTGCTATTTGCTCAATTTCTCCCCTGTTTGCGTGATTTGGATTTTTTTTTTTTTGCGTGTTGAGGGTTCGGTTCTCCCAGGAGGACCATGACCTCATCGTAGGTTTGGAGGCTCGCCTGCCTCGATGACGCGGAGAGCTACGCTGGTTGGAGTCAGGGCCTTGTGCTTTGGGTCACCCGTGCCAAACAGGTCAAAGGGTAGAGGTCAGATGAGGAGAGGTCCACCGGTCCTCCAGGTTCGGGGGTTCAGCTGAGGGCTATCAACCTTGACCGGTCAAACAAAACTGTTATGGGAACAGCATTGACGAATCCTTCTACATCTGAGCGTGACGGTATTCCCGAGTCTCCACTGGGACTTGCGTGGCTGACAGGAGTGAAAACCGAGGGGAAGCTACTGGACACGATGAAGGAAGCTTTGAACAGCACCAGAGATGGAGGATCTTCATTGCTGCCCAAAATGCCAATGGCGTAACAGTCAAATAGTCAAAGGTTCTGTATCTTTTTCTTTCAACGGGTTCAAGGGTGTTTCGTTGCTTCGAGGCCGACTGTGGAGAAGGCAAATCTCAGGGTTGTATATGGCATATGTACTTTGATTATAAATGTACTTTCAATCTTGAATCTTGAACCTTGACATATTTTGCATATTACAGTACTGTAAAAAAGCCTTCATTCATTCATTATGGGCAATGTCACATGATATGGGCAATCATGGTTTATAAATATATATATATATATAAAGAGAGAGGGAGAAGGAGAGGGAGAGAGAGAGAGAGCTTGTGTGACTAAGACTTCTGCCCAGCACTGTAGTAATTTTATTTACTGCACTGTACTGCCGCAAGACATAAAGAAATTTCATGACCTATGTGAGTGACGATAAACCTAATTTTGATATGGACTGAGAGTGGGAAGGGGGACAGGGAGAGGGGGAATCGTGGTTGGGAAAATGGGAAGGAAGAGGGGAATCATGGTTCAGAAAAGTGGAAGGGAGAGGGGAATCATGGTTGGGAAAAGGGGAAGGGAGAGGGGAATCATGGTTCGGAAAAGGGGAAGGGAGAGAGGAATCATGGTTGGAAAAGGGGAAGAGAGAGGGGAATCATAGTTGGGAAAAGGCGAAGGGAGAGGGGAATCATGGTTGGGAAAAGGGGAAGGGAGAGGGGAATCATGGTTGGGAAAAGGGGAAGGGAGAGGGGAATCATGGTTGGGAGAAGGGGAAGGGAG
>NC_086129.1:1135000-1160000 GCF_963921235.1 Mobula hypostoma | reverse complement strand
GGCGACCAGAACTGAGCACAGTACTCCAAGTGGGGTCTGACCAGGGTCCTATACAGCTGCAACATTACCTCTCGGCTCCTAAACTCAATCCCACGATTGATGAAGGCCAATACACCGTTTTACCACTCATCTGAAAGGCTTCTTGCATTGTCAGTACCTCCAGTTGAACTCTGCCTTTTTGTGTGTTTCCCCCTCACTGTCAGTCTGTGGTTTTTGTATTGCCGTGAGCTCCTGTCCCCGCTCCTGCTCTACTCCGGCCCCTGTATTACTGAGTACTCCGTCTCTCACCTGTTTCTCATTGTTACCTGTTTTGCTGCCACTCCTGTCTCATTGTGCTCCACCTATCATCTGCCTCTCTGTTTATTGCTCAGTCCTGTGTGTTCACCTGTTTGTTGTCAGATTGTGCCAGTGAATTTTCCTGAGGCTTTCCAGTATTCGTCTCTGAACTCTGTCCGGCCGAATAGCGACTCTGCCTGTTTCCCGATTCCAGTTCTTGGATTTCTCTGGATGTTTTGATCTCTGCCTGAACTTTGATGCTGACTTTGTTTGCATCTCGGGATTTACTACTAAATTAATATCACTGCGTGCACAGTACTGGGTCTGCGATCGGATCCCTGCTCCAGCTGCCCTGACACCCGTTCAGATCCACGGTGGGTAGTTTTCCAGCTTATAAACTCTCTGAGTTATTTAAAGGTGTAGCAATCACATGAAGGTTGTTAAGAGTCTTAGAGGTAATAGTCATAGTCATGCTGCAGATAATTCTGCTCACACCATGTGACAAAGTTTCCTACCGTAGCCCTGTACTCAGCCTCATCTCCCTTGCTGATGCATCCAACTATGGCAGAGTCATCAGAAAACTTCTGAAGATGACAAGACTCTGTGCAGTAGTTGAAGTCCGAGATGTAAATGGTGAAGAGAAAGGGAGACAAGGCAGTCCCCTGTGGAGCCCCAGTGCTGCTGATCACTCTGTCGGACACACAGTGTTACAAGCACACGTACTGTGGTCTGCCAGTCAGGTAATCAGGAATCCATGACACCAGGAAAGCATCCACCTGCATCGCTGTCAGCTTCTCCCCCAGCAGAGCAGGGCGGATGGTGTTGAACGCACTGGAGAAGTCAAAAAACATGACCCTCACAGTGCTCGCTGGCTTGTCCAGATGGGCGTAGACATGGTTCAGCAGGTAGACGATGGCATCCTCAACTCCTAGTCGGGGTTGAATGAGAGCTAACGATAAACTAAGGAGAGGGTCCTTAGTTTTATCGTTCTATGAATGGATGTGTGAACTCTTGTGGAGACGCCAGGGTAGAGATGTTTGGGACTGCGTTGTACGTAGCTGGTGGGTGGTGTCGTACTCCACCCCCTCTGTTCAGGGATGTTGTTTTCCAGTTTGACAACGGTGGCTTCTTTTTTATTAAGATTAGATTATGAGAACACTCAGTCCTCGTTTATTGTCATTTAGAAATGCATGCATGCATTAAGAAATGATACAATGGTCCTCCAGAGTGATATCACAAAAAAAAGACAAATCAAAGACTAACACTGACAGAACCACATAATTATAACATATAGTTACAGCAGTGCAAAGCAATACCATAATTTGATAAAGAGCAGACCATGGGCATGGTAAAAAAAAGTCTCAAAGTTCCGATCGACTTCCGATAGTCCCCGACAGCAGACGGTGGAAGGGAGAAACTCTACCTGCCATAAACCTCCAGGCACCAACAACTGTCGATGCATTGGAAGCACCCGACCACAGCCAACTCTGAGTCCGACTGAAAACTTTGAGCCTCCAATCAGCCCTCCGACACCGAGCACCGAGCACCATCTCTGTCGAGCGCTTCGACCCCGGCCCCAGCCGCCAGCAGCAGGCAAAGCCGAGGATTTGGGGCCTTCCCCTCCGGAGATTCTGGATCACACAGTAGCAGCGGCAGCGAAGCGGGCATTTCAGAAGTTTCACCAGATGTTCCTCCGTGCTCTCACGCCCGTCTCCATCAAATCAGGATTGTGCATGGCACCCTACTTGACAGATTACAGATATCATTCACCGGAGAGGCCACACGTGCTGCGTTGCGTCGCCATCTTCTCCTCCTTTAACCTGTCTTTCCAACCACCTGTCCAAAATGTGCACATTGTTATCATCAAAGGAGACTCCCTTGTCTTTTAGGTGTAGACCTGACCTGAGGTGTGAACCCTCCTATGTTGGGCCATCTGTTTGTGACGTGGTTATTTTGTCTCGCCGACATCGTCTACCTGCTGAACCGTGTCTACGCCCACCTGGACAAGCCAGCGAGCACTGTGAGGGTCATGTTTTTTGACCTCTCCAGTGCGTCCAACACCATCGGCCCTGCTCTGCTGGGGGAGAAGCTGACAGCGATGCAGGTGGATGCTTTCCTGGTGTCATGGATTCCTGATTACCTGACTGGCAGACCACAGTACGTGTGCTTGCAACATTGTGTGTCCGACAGAGTGATCAGCAGCACTGGGGCTCCACAGGGAACTGTCTTGTCTCCCTTTCTCTTCACCATTTACACCTCGGACTTCAACTACTGCACAGAGTCTTGTCATCTTCAGAAGTTTTCAGATAACTCTGCCATAGTTGGATGCATCAGCAAGGGAGATGAGGCTGAGTACAGGGCTACGGTAGGAAACTTTGTCACATGGTGTGAGCAGAATTATCTGCAGCTTAATGTGAAAAAGACTAAGGAGCTGGTGGTAGACCTGAGGAGAGCTAAGGTACCGGTGACCCCTGTTTCCATCCAGGGGGTCAGTGTGGACATGGTGGAGGATTACAAATACCTGGGGATTCGAATTGACAATAAACTGGACTGGTCAAAGAACACTGAGGCTGTCTACAAGAAGGGTCAGAGCCGTCTCTATTTCCTGAGGAGACTGAGGTCCTTTAACATCCAACGGACGATGCTGAGGATGTTCTACGAGTCTGTGGTGGCCAGTGCTATCATGTTGTTGTTGTGTGCTGGGGCAGCAGGCTGAGGGTAGCAGACACCAACAGAATCAACAAACTCATTGGTAAGGCCAGTGATGTTGTGGGGATGGAACTGGACTCTCTGACGGTGGTGTCTGAAAAGAGGATGCTGTCCAAGTTGCATGCCATCTTGGACAATGTCTCCCATCCACTACATAATGTACTGGTTGGGCACAGGAGTACATTCAGCCAGAGACTCATTCCACCGAGATGCAGCACAGAGCGTCATAGGAAGTCATTCCCGCCTGTGACCATCAAACTTTACAACTCCTCCCTTGGAGGGTCAGACACCCTGAGCCAATAGGCTGATCCTGGACTTATTTCCTGGCATAATTTACATATTACTATTTAACTATTTGTGGTTTTATTACTATTTAATTATTTATGGTGCAACTGCAATGAAAATCAATTTCCCCCGGGATCAATAAAGTATGACTCTGACTATATACAGATCTGTGCTCCCCTCGTTGCATTTGGATAGCATATGCAATATGGCTCTGTTTATGTCTGGGTGTAGGGATCCCTGGGGCGGACGATTTTCTGTCTGGGTGCGTTTTTGTCGGCTTGTGGATTTGGTGCTTGTTGAAAATCTTCCCGCGTTTCTCTGAAACTCCTGCTGCATATGGGGTGACGTGGCTTGCCCCCCGCCCTCAGCTTTACTCCTCTCCTCTGCTGGGGCTGATGTCCCTGCTGGTTTTTGTAGCTCTCCCTTGAGGAGACCCAGTCGAGGTAACCACACCCTCTGAAGGCTTCTCTCCAATACTCGCGCTCCCTGTCCCTGTGTTGTTGGGCGGCACATTCTCGGCACGGTGCTGTAGTGTTCCGATAGCCCCCCCCCCCGCCAGCTTGCGTCCTAACGGGTGATGAGAGCGTGGGTTGGTTTCCTGTGAACCTCAACGTCCAGGTGTCCACTTGCTTTGAGAAGTAGTGCAAAGGGCCGGTCTATTTTTTGTTATCCTCAGTGGATAACAGCATCGAATCTTCTCGTGTGAACTTGATGTAATTATCCGCTGAGCTGATGTGTTCTGTGAAGGCCTCGGTCTTTGTTCTGCTGTGAGTGACGGGGTTGCGAGAATCACCCCCTTGTAGTTATGTTCAGTGAGGCACAGCGAATCTGCATTTACTGACGAGTAACTTTTATTCTCTCAACTGGAAACCACACGGGTTCACAAACTATCTACTAAACCCTCCATGAACAGTCAATGAAGAGAAAAGGTATTATATTGGGAAAGGAGTCTACGTTGGCCAGGCTTTCCTTGTGGTCCCAATCTCCACGTGTCCGTGGGGTCCTCCTTATCCACAATGGTTGGTCTCTGGTTGCTGGAGAGTTATCGCCCCTGCGTGTTTGGAGCTCCCGACTCTTATAGTTTTCATCATCAATTGAACTGTTGGATCTCCACCCCATAGGCTCAAGGTCACCTGATCTACCTGGCTACAACCAACATTGTCTCACCCTAGCCTTGTGTAATTGTGTCTCTCAACTCTGTCTGGTCCAAACCAGATAACAGAGGCAACCCAGACCGAGTCCAACGAGATTATCCATTGCTTCTTTGGTAGGTCTGACATTTTCACCGCAGCCCTCCGGTGAAAATGATATCGTACCTGTTAAATAGGGGCCGTGGACAATTCTGATTTGATGGAGACGGACGTGAAAGCACAGAGGAACATCTGGAGAAATTTCTGAAATGCTGGTTCGCTGCCGCTGTTACTGTGCGATCGAGGATCTTCCGGAGGGAAGGCCCCAAAATCCCCGGCTTTGCCTGCTGCTGGTGACCGAGGCTGAGGTCAAAACGTTCGGATAGAGATGGCGCTCGGTACTTGGTGTCGGAGGGCTGGTGGGAGGCTCAAAGTTTTCGGACGACTCAGAGTCGGACTGTGGCCGGGCATGGCAGGGAGAGTTTTCTTCCTTCTCCCGTCTGCGTGAGATGTGGGACTTTCGAGAGACTTTGAACATTTTTACTGTGCCATGGCCTGATCTTCATCAAGTTATGGTATTGTTGCACTGTTGTAACTATATGTTAAAATTATGTGGTTTTTGTCAGTTTTTCAGTCTTGGTCTGTCCTGTGGTTTGTGATATCACACTGGAGGAATATTGTATCATTTCTTAATGCATGCATTACTAAATGACAATAAAAGAAGACTGCGTGTCTTCATAATCTAATCTAATCTAATTTTACATAACAAGTAGCTACTCCTCCGAGAATAGTCTCCGGTTTAGCAGGTCATTACCGGAAGCTCCTTCTGTCCACATTCAATCGTTCTGATTAGATTGTCCCAGAGCAAGATTCAGTTCAGAGTCTGCAAGATGGGGAGGAAACAAAGGCAAATGGTTTGTCTGCTTCCCCTGTCCTTGGTCAGTCTGTAGTTTCTTCTGGCCTACAGGGGAATCTGATGGGAGGGGACTGAAGACCATGGGAGAAAGGGAAGGGAGAGGAGCACCAGAGAGAGAGGTTGTGGGCAGGTAAGAGGATAAGGTGAGAGAGGGAAATGGGGAACGGCGAAGGAGAAGAGGGGAAGTTCGAGAAATCGACGTACTTCGATACTAAATTTACTTTCGGCTTTGAGCTTCAAAGAGAAACACAAATTAGCTACCTTTCAGCTCAACGGGTAAAGAAAGTCAAATTTATTCTTGTTAGGAGAGCCAGATTTTCAGTTACAAGCCAGCACGTAGAGCTTGTCGAGTGGTTGACGGACAAATGCTTCCAATTATTCAGCGTAAGGATTCTGATGGTAAACCGCATGCAATTAATGCCCATTTTTTGAGCCGGAGTACAACGCAGAAAGCAGCTGATTTTTTTCCTTTGAGCTTTTTGCAGCTTATAGGAGCAATTTTAATCAATTTTCTTTGAATTCTCTGAAGAGATAGATTAATCATTTGGAACGTTTCTTTAAACTGCGCAACCTAGTCAAAGATGAAATATAATTTTACAACTTTGCAAAAGGCACAATGAGGCAGGGGTACAAGGCAAGATTCCTGGAAGGTCAATGTGGTTCAGTGGATAGATTACACCCATGTCCAATTTGGAAAGCATGCATTTCTCAGTACGTGAGGCGATAAATTTCCCCTTGGCATTTGTTCTATATTTCTCAGACAGAAATGAAATATACCCTTGTGAAACTCACCATGAAGTTATATATACATATAAAAAAGAGACAAGTCTCGATGTACCAATATACTGCAAGTGCTAGGAGGGAGTACCATCGCCAACGAGATAATCTGATGAAATATACAGAAGGATGTTAATATCTGAATTTACCATCCTGATATTTAATTTTAATTGCTGCCGCAATTCTCCCCTTATTTACTTTCAGTGTCCTGACCTGTATTACGACGAGATCCAGGACGGCTTCAAGGAACGATGCCTGCGGAAAAAAGGTGACATCCACGATGAACCACCCCTCCATTGCCCAGCTCGTGCCTTGTTCTCGCAAACAAGAGGAAATCTGCGGATGCTGGAAATTCAAGCAACACACCCAAAAAAAATGCTGGTGAACGCAGCAGGCCAGGCAGCATCTCTAGGAGGAGGTACAGTCGACGTTTCGGGCCGGGACCCTTCGTCAGGGCTAACTGAGAGAAGAGCTAGTAAGAGATTTGAAAGTGGGAGGGAGAGGGGGAGATTCGAAATGATAGGAGAAGACAGGAGGGGGAGGGATGGAGCCGAGAGCTGGACAGGTGAGTGGCAAAAGGGGATATGAGAGGATCATGGGACAGGAGGCCCAGGGAGAAAGAAAAGGGGGAGGGGGGGACCAGAGGATGGTCAAGAGGTATAGTCAGAGGGACAGAGGGAGAAAAAGGAGAGAGAGAGAAAGAATGTGTGTATATAAATAAATAACGGATAGGGTACGAGGGGGAGGTGGGGCATTAGCGGAAGTTAGAGAAGTCAATGTTCATGCCATCAGGTTGGAGGCTACCCAGACGGAATATAAGGTGTTGTTCCTCCAACCTGAGTGTGGCTTCATCTTTACAGTAGAGGAGGCCGTGGATAGACATGTCAGAATAGGAATGGGATGTGGAATTAAAATGTGTGGCCACTGGGAGATCCTGCTTTCTCTGGCGGACAGAGCGTAGATGTTCAGCGAAACGATCTCCCAGTCTGCGTCGGGTCTCGCCAATATATAAAAGGCCGCATCGGGAGCACCGGACGCAGTATATCACCCCAGCCGACTCACAACTGGGGTCTCCCTTGGGTGGAGTGAACGGCCGTGACGTCTCCCGTGCCTCGTCTCGCCCCTCGCTCTCCACGGAGCGTGGCAGAACCAAGCTGTTAGAACGAACTGCAGATCTCACCCGCCCCCGGTCCGCCGTAGCCGACTCCACACGCGACGACCGGCACACCTCCAGGCGAATTGGCCCCACCGGGGTTGCAGGTGTGTCCCGGTGTCTCAGCGCTTGGGGCCAGCGACCCGGGTTTGATTCCCCGCCACCCGCCAGGAGCTTGTACGTGGGTTTCCTCCGGGTGTTCCGGTCTCCTCCCAGGGTCCAAAAACGTAGCCGTTGGCAGCTCAATTGGTCGTCGTAAATTGCCCCGTTAATTAGGCTCGAGTTAAATCGGGAGGCGGGGGGTGGAATCCCTGGAAGGGCCGGAACGGACGCAGAGTAAGAAATACTTCCGTTCTCCTTTGCGCTTGTGTGCACCGGAAATGACTTTGAACAGTCTTGACAAACCAGAGGACCTCTGCAGATGCTGGAAGATCTCGAGCAACACACATCAAAGTTGCTGGTGAACGCAGCAGGCCAGGCAGCATCTCTAGGAAGAGGTACAGTCGACGTTTCAGGCCGAGACCCTTCGTCAGGACTAACTGAAGGAAGAGTTAGTAAGAGATTTGAACGTGGGAGGGAGAGGGGGAGATCCAAAATGATAGGAGAAGACAGGAGGGGGAGGGATGGAGCCAAAAGCTGGACAGGTGATAGGCAAAAGGGATATGAGAGGATCATGGGACGGGAGGCCTAGGGAGAAAGAAAGGGGGAGGGGGGAAGCCCAGAGGATGGGCAAGGAGTTATAGTGAGAGGGACAGAGGGAGAAAAAAGAGGGAAAAAAAGGGAAAATAAATAAATAAACAGACAAACAAATAAATAAATAACGGAGGGGAGGTGGGACATTAACAGAAGTTAGAGAAGTCAGTGTTCATGCCATCAGGTTGGAGGCTACCCAGACGGAATATAAGGTGTTGTTCCTCCAACCTGAGTGTGGCTTCATCTTGACAGTAGAGGAGGCCGTGGATAGACATGTCAGACTGGGAATGGGACGTGGAATTAAAATGTCTTGTTCTCATGGTTACCATCGGGGAAGCAGGAATGCTCAACAATTCGGGGAATGATCTTCTTCCCCTCTACCAATCCGCAATTAGGGAGCACACACAGACACATGCCGGTGAGTCAGAAGTGTGAAGAGCGAGCAATTTCTTGGTCTTAAACGCACGGCCTCTGGGATTCTGACAAGTGCCGGTCCAAGGCTTATTAAAGGCTGCGGGAGCTGACAATCGAGTTGTTTGCAATGCCCCATTCACTGGAGCACAGCAGGAACGGACGGGAGGTAACTGCGTTGTTTTCTCATCATCTGGTGCCAAGAGAGAGAAGTGTATATATAGTGTTACGAGAATACACATAAAATTAAGATGTTTGCTGGCCTGGGTTAGCATCAGTGACATCAGCAGTTGGTCTGCCACCTGTCCTCAGGGGAAGGAGAGATAAGGAACAATGGAGCAGCGTCTGGAGATGTGTAATGAAGGGACGTGGGAGAGAGAGCTGTCTGGAGCGGCTCCCCCTTTGAACCCTGAACTGTTTGAAGTGATGGACAGGCGATACCCCAGCAGGGGGATAAAAAGGGACAGGTTGGCTAAGACAGCCACACACGCCACCCGAGGTAACGAGACCCTGGAAGCGGTACGCCTCTCACGAGTCGGTGAGAAGTATCAGACAACGGCCAGGGTGGAAAGGTACGATCAGCGGGAACCCGGTGTGTGTCCGCCCTTGCCTGGGTGCCGGGTTCACTGCAGAGGATCGACCGCATCTGGAGGAGGGGTCACAGTCGGTGACCTCAGGTGACATCACCAAGGACCTGCCCAAAATCGCCGGTCTGTGAGTGAAGCCGTGTCTGAATGATCAGTTGTTCCTGTTCTCTCTCTCTCTCTCTCTCTCCCCCCACGTTGTCCATCGCCATGGCAACGATTACTGCGAACTGAACTACTAAACTGGACTGAACTTTGAGTCACTTTGAAATTTGGTCATTTACCCCTAGACAACGATAGAGCTTGATTGATGCTGTTATCTTAATTCTGTGCACATGTGTGTTTATCGTTGCTGAACTGTTGCGTTTATTATCCTTTCGATTACTGTGTTGCTTGTTTCTTTAATAAAACTTTCTTAGTTCTAGTACTCCAGACTCCAACTGAGTGATCCATTTCTGCTGGTTTGGCAACCCAGTTACGGGGTACGTAACAATAGTTACTGTCACCTTGAACCGGTCTGGCCATTCTCCTCTGACCTCTCTCGTTAATAAGGTGTGCGGTAATGATGCACAGAATTCCTGAGTGCTCGGAGAAGATCCACACACACACACACACACAAGAGTAGCTGTCACCCCGGGAGATGATGTTCTTGAGAAATTGGCAGCTGACCCACCTGAACCCTCCTGGTCCTCTGGAGAGATTCATCCTGAATCCTATCACTCCTCGCTGATGGGCTGGAGCCCAAGTTCTGTCCCCGTTGAGTCAGGAACGTTGTGTATAATATCTGCAGGCATGGCAGTCGATTTAAGCCTGGTACCTCGGGAGATGCTTTGCCTCTGCCTGGCCCACAAGAATCCGCTCGGTATCTCGTCATAACCTAACTGCAGGAATCTCCCAGGACAGAAGCTAATCATGGGCAAGGGCTGCTGCAACTTCTGCCCCTCAGGAAAATCATCCGTGAAAGCTTTGAAAAATATTCCTGGATCTGCGTGGGACCGCATACTCAGTGGCCACTCTATGAGGTGTCCTCCTGCATCTGTCCGTGGTCTTCTGTTGCTGTGGCCAGTCCACTTCAAGTCTCGACCTGTTGTGCGTTCGGAGATGCTCTTCTGCACACCGCTGTCGTAACGTGTGTTTGTCTGAGTTACTGTCGCCTTCCTGTCAGCTTGAACCAGCTTGGCCGATCTCCTCCGACCTCTCCCATTAACAAGGCGGTTTTGCCCACAGAACTGCTCCTCACTCGATGTTTTTAGAGTTCCTTGCACCATTCTCTGTAAACTTTACAGCGTTTGGGTGGGGAGGGGTGGATTCACAACCTTTTTGTGCCATGGACTCATACCATTAACCAAGTGGTCCGAGAACCCCTGCACTCAAGTGTGTGAAAACCCTGGGGAAGGGAAGGGTGGGGTCAGCAGTTTCTGAGATACTCAAACCACCCCATCTGGCACCAACAGTCATTCCACTTCGGTCACATTTCTTCTCCCATTCTGACGTTCTTCCTGAACCAACGCAGCTGAACCTCTTGACCTTGCCCGCGTGCTTTTGAACCTTCTGTTGCTGCCCTGCGATTGGCTGATGAGATATTTGCGTTGAACAGCAGACGCACGGGCGACCTCAGTAAAGCTGGCCGCTGAGGGTAAGACTGGGAAGGGCCAGGTGGGTGTGGAAGGGACAATAGATGAGAGTGAGAATATCCCCACTCGTGACAACTGAAAGGGCCTGACAAAAAATGTGGTTGATAGCCTCCTACTGGGGGGTGGGGGGTGGTGATGACTTGTTATGAACTATGGTTTGAAAAACAGTTACAATATTTTATTTATTATTGATTTTACCATTACACTATGCAGGACTGGGGTGTGTGGGGTGTCCAGGGAGGGGTAACACCTCTGGTGAAGGGGCTTGTCCTGTCCATTCTGGGACAGTGTTGGGTGTGTGGGATGTCCGGGGAGGGGTAACACCTCTGGTGAAGGGGCTTGTCCTGTCCATTCTGGGACAGTGTTGGGTGTGTGGGATGTCCGGGGAGGGGTAACACCTCTGGTGAAGGGGCTTGTCCTGTCCATTCCGGGACAGTGTCGGGTGTGTGGGATGTCCGGGGAGGGGTAACACCTCTGGTGAAGGGGCTTGTCCTGTCCATTCTGGGACAGTGTCGGGTGTGTGGGGGATGTCCAGGGAGGGGTAACACCTCTGGTGAAGGGGCTTGTCCTGTCCATTCTGGGACAGTGTCAGGTGTGTGGGATGTCCAGGGCGGAGTAACACCTCTGGTGAAGGGACTTGTCCTGTCCATTCTGGGACAGTGTCGGGTGTGTGTGGGATGTCCGGGGAGGGGTAACACCTCTGGTGAAGGGGCTTGTCCTGTCCATTCTGGGACAGTGTCGGGTGTGTGGGGTGTCTGGGGAGGGGTAACACCTCTGGTGAAGGGGCTTGTCCTGCCCATTCTGGGACAGTGTCGGGTGTGTGGGATGTCCAGGGAGGGGTAACACCTCTGGTGAAGGGGCTTGTCCTGTCCATTCTGGGACAGTGTCGGGTGTGTGGGATGTCCAGGGAGGGGTAACACCTCTGGTGAAGGGGCTTGTCCTGTCCATTCTGGGACAGTGTCAGGTGTGTGGGATGTCCAGGGAGGGGTAACACCTCTGGTGAAGGGGCTTGTCCTGTCCATTCTGAGGCAGCTCACTCACCTTTCGACTCTACCAGGAAAAACCCCTCTCACCTGAGGCTCCAAGTCGCTGTCTGCTCGCGACAGCAGCCACTCCCCGGTAACACCGCTTCGACAAGGCGGGCTGAGCTAGGTGAGGGCAGTTGGCGGGCCCCGTATCCCGGTGAGATAAGGACATGCCTGTCCCACCGTGTGAAGTCAGATCGGGCAGTTCCAAAGTCCAAAGTCAAAGTTAATTTTACATTTGCGGTTGGAGTAAGGTTTGCTCAGCATGGTTTGAGAACTCGGCTCATTTTTAGATGACTCTGCAGTTCATGGTATATGTGTTTCCGATTTCTTGTTACTCCTTTGTTTTACTGCTATTTTGCGTGCTATAGCTCGGGGCAGACTCGCTTTGCGGCCTGGACTTAAGGAACGACACAGAGTAAACTGAACTGAACGTTCCTGGACTGTATCAATGACTCTGTGGTTTGATGTTCTAATTGAACTGATCTGAACTGAACATCCCTGGACCGTATCAATGACTCTGTGGTTCGATGTTCTAATTGAACTGATCTGAACTGAACGTCCCTGGACTGTATCAATGACTCTGTGGTTCGATGTTCTAATTGAACTGATCTGAACTGAACATCCCTGGACTGTATCAATGACTCTGTGGTTCGATGTTCTAATTGAACTGAACTGAACATCCCTGGACTGTATCAATGACTCTGTGGTTCGATGTTCTAATTGAACTGAACTGAACGTTCCTGGACTGTATCAATGACTCTGTGGTTCGATGTTCTAATTGAACTGAACTGAACATCCCTGGACTGTATCAATGACTCTGTGGTTCGATGTTCTAATTGAACTGATCTGAACTGAACGTTCCTGGACTGTATCAATGACTCTGTGGTTCGATGTTCTAATTGAACTGATCTGAACTGAACATCCCTGGACTGTATCAATGACTCTGTGGTTTGATGTTCTAATTGATCTGAACTGAACGTTCCTGGACTGTATCAATGACTCTGTGGTTCGATGTTCTAATTGAACTGATCTGAACATCCCTGGACTGTATCATTGACTCTATGGTTCGATGTTCTAATTGAACTGGACTGAACGTCCCTGGACTGTATCAATGACTCTGTGGTTCGATGTTCTAACCGGACTGAACATCCCTGGACTGTATCAATGACTCTGTGGTTTGATGTTCTAATTGAACTGATCTGAACTGAACATCCCTGGACTGTATCAATGACTCTGTGGTTCGATGTTCTAATTGAACTGGACTGAACTGAACATCCCTGGACTGTATCAATGACTCTGTGGTTCGATGTTCTAATTGAACTGAACTGGACTGTTTCAATGACTCTGTGGTTCAATGTTTAGTGTTCTGTGCATTATTCACTCGTTTTTTACCATTGGCGCAATTGTCCTTTTTTTTCTGCACGGTTGGTGTTTGTTTTTCCCTGAATGAGTTCCGTGCTGTTTGTTTCGTGGCTGACGAACCTCAGGGTTTTACACACGTTGATAATAAAGGTACTTCGAATCTCAGTCCCCTGAGATTCATTATCTTGCCGGCATTCACAGTAGAACAAAGGAGTACGACAGGGTCAATGAAAATCTACACACCGAAGACCGACAAATTTTGGAAACCCGGAAAGAAGGAAGTCATAAATAAATAAACCCACATAAAACACCAGGGGAACTCTGCTGGTCGGGCCGCATCAATGGAAGTGAACGAACAGTCGACATCAGGCCTGGAGGACAAAAGGGTTGAGAAGATAGACATAAATAAAACGGAGAACATGAGTTGTAGGGTCCTCGCAGGTGAGTCCAATGTTTGAGTGATCAATTCTCTGCTGTGGTGAGTGGCGAGGTCCACGTTGGTCCGGGAATCGGATGGTTAATGGTGCCTGAGATTAGCTGTAAGATCCGACGGCCAAGAAGGTGGTTCTGCTACGCTCCGTGGAGAGCGAAGGGCAGGGCACAGAAGAAATCACAGTCGTCCACTGTAACCAAGATAGACCCCAGTTGTGAAGATGGAATCAACCAAGGCCCGTCACCAGGACTGGAAAGGAAGAGGGAAGGAGCCAGAATATTTTCCCCCTTCCTTTCCAGTCGCCTGGGACTGCGCTCAGTGGAATTCAGAAGGAGAGGAGACGTATAAAATTATGAAAGGGATAGATAAGATAGAGACAGGAAAGTTGTTTCCAGTGGTAGGTGAGACTAGAACTAGGGGACATAGTCTCAAGATTCGGAGTGAGCCGATTTAGGACGGAGATGAGGAGGAACTGCTTTTCCCAGAGGGTGGTGAATCTGTGGAATTCTCTGCCCAATGAAACAGTGGAGGCTACCTCAGTAAATAGATTTAAGACAAGGTGGGATAGATTTTTTGCACAGTAGGGGAATTAAGGGTTATGGGGGAAAGGCAGGCAGGTGGAGATGAGTCCATGGTCAGATCAGCCATGATCTTATTGAATGGTGGAGCAGGCTCGACGGGCCGGATAGCCGATTCCTGCTCCTATTTCTTATGTTTTATGTCATGAGGAAGGGTTTTGGACCCAAACGTTGATTGATCATTCATCTCCCTAGATGCTGCCTCAGCTACTGAGTCCCTCCAGCATTGTCTCTGTCTCTGTCTCTGTCTCTGTCTCTCTGGATTCCCAGCATCTGCAGAATCTCTTGTGTTTATTCCTCTCCATAGATGCTGCCTGACCTGCTGAGTTCCGCCAGCATTGTGTGTGTGTGTGTGTGTGTGTGTGTGTGTGTGTGTGTGTGTGTGTCTGTGTGTGTCTGGATTTCCAGCATCTGCAGAATCCCTTGTGTTGATGACAAGGCACAAAGCCGTTTCGCATCTTCTGCATCCTAACGGCCACCATTTCTGGGCCGCAACTCTGAACGGCTGTCAGGTAGCCGCGCGATCTCCAGCGAATTCGCCCCCCGTCGGGACGACGTTCAGCGTCGTTGTGGGGATCTTGGTTGTTCTTGGAGCAAGACCCAGGACGTGACATGGGGAGACCCTGGAGACAACAATGCTCCTTTCTCATTAGCTCCTTGGTGTCTGTATAAGGACCGGCACTTTCCGAAGCTGATGCCCCTGGTCACTTCCATCCGGACTCCGTTCCCTTCCAATTCAGATTCGGAGCTGCCCTCGCCCTCGGCCGCACCTGCAAACTCAAACGCAGCGTCAGACATCAGGAGTGTGGCCAGGATCGATCGTACAGAACCGGCCGACTGCTTGCTTTGTCGTTTTCTTACAAACTCTCCGGAAAGTTTCTCACTTCTTGCGCATGGAAAACGATACAATATTTCCACGGCAAGGAAAGTAACTGCAGAGGCCAAATCACTGGGTGCGTTTACACCAGAGGTTGATTGGTTCTTGATTAGTCAGGACGTCAAGCATTGCGGGGAGGGGAAGGAGTAGAGCTGCATGCACAGACCAGGTCTCCTCTTAAACACAAAATACTCTGCAGATGCTGGGGTCAAAGCAACACTCACAACACGCTGGAAGAACTCAGCAGGTCGGGCAGCATCCGTGGAAACGGTCAGTCGACGTTTCGGGCCGGAACCCTTCGTCAGGACTGTAGAGGGAAGGGGCAGAGGCCCTATAAAGAAGGTGGGGGGAGGGTGGGAAGGAGAAGGCTGGTGGGTTCCAGGTGAAAAACCAGTAAGGGGAAAGATAAAGGGGTGAGGGAGGGGAGGCAGGGAGGGGATAGGCAGGAAAGGTGAAGAAGGAATAGGGGAAAACACAATTGGTAGTAGAAGGAGGTGGAACCATGAGGGAGGTGATAGGCAGCTGGGGGAGGGGGCAGAGTGAAACTAGGATAGGAGAAGGGAGGGGGAGGGAATTACCGGAAGTTGGAGAATTCTATGTTCATACCAAGGGGCTGGAGACTACCGAGAAGGTATATGAGGTGTTGCTCCTCCAACCTGAGTTTAGCCTCATCATGGCAGTAGAGGAGGCCATGTACGAACATATCTGAATGGGAGTGGGAAGCAGAGTTGAAGTGGGTGGCTACCGGGAGATCCTGCCTGTTTTGGCGGACGGAGCGGAGGTGCTCGACGGAGCGGTCCCCCAATCTGCGTCGGGTTTCACCGATGTAGAGGAGGCCGCACCGGGAGCACCGGATGCAATAGATGACCCCAACAGACTCACAGGTGAAGTGTCGTCTCACTTGGAAGGGCTGTTTGGGGCCCTGAATGGTGGCAAGAGAGGAGGTGTAGGGACAGGTGTAGCACTTACACATCCTCTTACACTGCTTCGTTCAGAGCTTTTGGCGGCTCTGCGCCTGCACGCGCTGGAACTTCGAAGAATGAGGGGGAAAGCTGATTGAAACCTATCGGATGGTGAATGATCTCGACAGAGTGGATGTGGAGAGGATGCGTCCTATAGCGGGGTGGTCTAGGACCAGAGGGCACACCCTCAGAATAGAAGGACGTCCATTTAGAGCAGAGATGAGGGGGAATTTCTTCATCCAGAGGGCGATGAACTGGGGGGAGTCTAGGACCAGGAGGACACACCCTCAGAATAGAAGGACGTCCATTTAGAGCAGAGATGAGGGGGAATTTCTTTAGCCAGAGGGTGTCGAATGTGTGGAATTTACAGCCACGGATGGCTGTGGAGGCCAAGTCTGTGGGTTATATTTAAAGAGAAGGCAGATAGGTTCTTGATCCGTCGGGGTGTCCAAAGGTGACGGGGAAAAGGCAGGAGAGCGGGGTTTAACATACCACAGTGTCTCTCTGTCTCTCTCTCAAACAACTCGGTGGTTTACGATGTTAAAAGTCCGTGGCGTCGCTTTTCCGGAAGTGTCCGGGCACACAGCACACAGATCTTCCGTCTCCCATGACACATCGATCTCCTGCCCGGACACTGACCTCCGATTTCCCCCCCCACCCCACCCCACCCCCGTCTCCAGAGCCACGAGATTTCGGCCCTCCGAGGTGAGCTGAAATTTTGGGCCGAGCCCTTGGCATATCGAATAATGGCCGGTCGTGAGGCCCCGAGAGCAGGTCCCATTCCCACAAAGAACCGAAGTAACTCCAGGTCAAAAGAACCCTGAAAAGGAAAAGTAAAGATATTAAGGATGGAAATAGAGCCGTTTCCGAAGATGCAAGTAAAGCAGTCTCCGTTTAGCGCCATCTTGACTCCCCCCGCCGGCCTCCATTATTGATGAAGGCCCGGGTTCGTCCCTTTCTCAGCGGCGGGGGGGGTTTGCGAATGAAGCAAGGTCAGGAAGAGGCTTCACGAAACCCTGGAAGCGACCTTTCTTTTTCCCTGCAAGGTGTAGACAGCGTGATCACCCCCTCTGGGTAATATCAGGCAAACAATACATACGGACTTGCCCACGACATCCGAAGGCACATTGAAAAATTCAAAGCAAACCGGGACCAGATCGTAAGGGGGGAAAAAAAATGATATACCAAAGGCAAAGAAACATACTGGTACGAATGAAATATTTATTCGGTGCAAGGCTCGATTTCACTCGCTGTTGTTCTTCCTCGATGCTTTTTTCCCTCTCCAAATCCTTCTTTATGTTAATTTGATTTATTTAGCGATACAGCAGAGAAACAGGACCTTCTAGTCCAATGAGCCACCCCAATTAACTCTTGAATGAAAAATCCGACAAGGACAAGGCCCAAACTTCCGGTTATTCCCCACCTCCCTTCTCCATTTCCCATCCCTTTTTTTCCCTCTCTCACCTTATCTCCTTGCCCGCCCATCGCCTCCCTCTGGTGCTCTTCCCCTCCTTTTTCACTCTTTTTCCTTCTGCCTCTTTCATCAATCTACTTCCCAGCATCTCCCTTCCCCCCCGTCCCCCTTCCAGGTTTCACCCATCACCTTCTGGCACCCGAGCAGAGGTGTATGACGAAGAAATGAAATACAATGTTGGACAGTGTATGGTTATGCACTTTGGTAGCAGAAATAAACGGGCAGACTATTATTTAAATGGGGAGAGAATTCAAAGTTCTGAGATGCAACGGGACTTGGGAATCCTCGTACAGGATACCCTTAAGGTTAACCTCCAGGTTGAGTCAGTGGTGAAGAAGGCGAATGCAATGTTGGCATTCATTTCTAGAGGAATAGAGTATAGGAGCAGGGATGTGATGTTGAGGCTCTATAAGGCGCTGGTGAGACCTCACCTGGAGTACTGTGGGCAGTTTTGGTCTCCTTATTTAAGAAAGGATGTGCTGACGTTGGAGAGGGTACAGAGAAGATTCACTAGAATGATTCCGGGAATGAGAGGGTTAACATATGAGGAACGTTTGTCCGCTCTTGGACTGAATTCCTTGGGAGTTTAGAAGAATGAGGGGGGGACCTCAAAGAAACATTTCGAATGTTGAAAGGCATGGACAGAGTGGATGTGACAAAGTTGTTTCCCATGATGGGGGAGTCTAGTACGAGAGGGCATGACTTAAGGATTGAAGGGCGCCCTTTCAGAGCAGAGATGTGAAGAAATCTTTTCAGCCAGAGGGTGGTGAATCTGTGGAATTTGTTGCCACGGGCAACAGTGGAGACTAAGTCATTGGGTGTATTTAAGGCAGAGATTGATAGGTATCTGAGTAGCCAGGGCATCAAAGGTTATGGTGAGAAGGCGGGGGAGTGGGACTAAATAGGAGAATGGATCAGCTCATGATTGAATGGTGGAGCAGACTCGAAGGGCCGAATGGCTGACTTTGCTCCTTTGTCTTATGGTCTAAGACGTCTGCACTTGTGCAATGGGGATTTGCTGTGGCATGTCAGTCCGACGTACAAGAAGATTTAACAATTATGAAGAATCATGTGAGAAAAGGAGGATGGCGAAACCGCAGATGCTGTAAGTCAGGAAAGCTGGTGTTGTTCAGTCAGCCAGGCAGGGAGACGAACAGTTCCAAGCCAACGGGCTTTCATGGGAGGCCAGCGAAGTCAGGGAGCAGGTCGTTCTGCTGCAGAGGAGGACCGGATTTCGCCGAGCGGGAAGAAAAGTGCAACAGGACCCATAAGACCCTCTAGAAGCAGATGCGCGACTAGGGCCATTTGGCCCATCGAGTCTGCTCCAGCACTCGATCGGGGCTGATTTCTTCCCCGTCTCGACTCCATTCTCCTGCCTACTCCCAATGACCTTTGACACCATGATTAATCAAGAACATATCAACCCCCGCTTTAATTACACATAGAAACAAAGGAAACCCACAGCACAATACAGGCCCTTCGGCCCACAAAGCCGTGCCAAACATGTACTTATTTTAGAAATTACTTAAGGTTATCTATAGCCCTCTATTTTACTAAGCTCCATGTAGCCATCCAGGAGTCTCTTAAAAGATCCTATCGTATCCACATCCACCACCGTTGCCGGCAGCCCATTCCATGCACTCACCACTCTCTGAGTAAAAACTTACCCCAGACATCCCCCCTGTACCTGCTCCCCAGCACCTTAAAACTGTGTCGTCTTGTGGCAACCATTTCAGCCCTGGGAAAAAGCCTCTGACTAACCACACGATCAATACCTCTCATCATCTTATACATCTCTATCAGATCACCTCTCATCCTCCATCGCTCCAAGGAGAAAAGGCTGAGTTCACTCAACCTATTCTCATAAGGCATGCTCCCCAATCCAGGCAACATCCTTGTAAGTCTCCTCTGCACCGTTTCTATGGCTTCCACATCCTTCCTGTAGTGAGGTGACCAGAACTGAGCACAGTACTCCAAGTGGGGTCTGATCAGGATCCTATATAGCTGCAACATTGTGTGAAGTTTTGGTCTCCAGGGTTAAGGAAGGACATCCTGGCTATGGAGGAGGTGCAGCGTAGGTTCACTAGGTTAATTCCTGGGATGTCCGGACTGTCTTACGCAGAGAGGTTAGAGAGACTGGGCTTCTACACGCTGGAATTAAGGAGATTGAGGGGGGATCTGATTGAGACATATAAGATTATTAAGGGATTGGACAAGATAGAGGCAGGAAATATGTTCCAGATGCTGGGAGAGTCCAGTACCAGCGGCCATGGTTTAAGAATAAGGGGTAGGTCATTTAGGACAGAGTTGAGGAGGAACTTCTTCTCCCAGAGAGTTGTGGAGGTGTGGAACGCACTGCCTCAGAAGGCAGTGGAGGCCAATTCTCTGGATGCTTTCAAGAAGGAGCTAGATAGGTATCTTATGGATAGGGGAATCAAGGGTTATGGGGACAAGGCAGGAACTGGGTATTGATAGTAGATGATCAGCCATGATCTCAGAATGGCGGTGCAGGCTCGAAGGGGCAAATGGTCTTCTTCTGCACCTATTGTCTATTGTCTATTGTCTAACATTACCCCTCGGCTCCTAAATTCATTTCCACGATTGATGAAGGCCAATGCACCGTACTCTTTCTTAACCACCCAGCAGCTTGGCCTGTGACTATGAGTTCCACAGATTCAACACCTTCTGGCTTGGGAAATTCCTCCTCATCTCTGTTCCAAAGGATGTCCTTCTCCAAAGAGGTGTGAGGCCCTCCTTCCTTCTGCTGGCCCGCTGATCGCCCTTGGGCAAGGTACAGCACCTGCTTAGGGTCACCTGAAGCCGTGGGAGCAGGTGGTGGACGACCGTACGAGCAGCCTGTGCAGATCGCAAGTCCTGGTTCTGCGACCTCAGACGCCAGGCAGACAGTCTCTGAAGAGTATTGATAATGGGCTGGGGTCACCCGTCTTGCAAACCACACCTGTAGAAAAAAAAACTTCCAAAATCAATCATGGTCATGGATGGACCTTGAACACACATGTCATATGACCTACTCTGAGGATGTGCTCTCTCACCTTGGACTCTTCCGCTACACGAAACATCCTCTCTGCGTCCATCGCCAACAACAACGTAATCAGAGAAGGTTCACTAGAATGATTCTGGGAGTGAGAGGGTTAACCTATGAGGAACGTTTGTCCGCTCTTGGACTGTACCCCTTGGAGTTTAGACCATAAGACAAAGGAGCAGAAGTGGGCCATTCGGCCCATCGAGTCTGCTCCGCCATTTTATCATGAGCTGATCCATTCTCCTATTTAGTCGCACTCTCCTGCCTTCTCACCATAACCTTTGATGCCCTGGCTACTCAGATACCTATCAGTCTCCGCCTTAAATACACCCAATGACTTGGCTTCCACTGCTCCCCGTGGCAACAAATTCCATAGATTCACCACCCTCTGACTAAAAAAATTTCTTCGCACTTCTGTTCTGAATGGGCACCCTTCAACCCTTAAGTCATGCCCTCTCGTACTAGACTCCCCCATCATGGGAAACAACTTTGCCACAGCCACTCTGTCCATGTCTTTCACATTTGAAATGTTTCTATGAGGTCTCCCCTCATTCTTCTAAACTCCAAGGAATACAGTCCAAGAGCGGACAAACGTTCCTCATACGTTAAGCCTCTCATTCCCGGAATCATTCTAGTGAATCTTCTCTGAACCGTCTCCAATGTCAGCACATCCTTTCTTAAATAAGGAGACCAAAACTGCCCACAGTACTCCAAGTGAGGTCTCACCAGCGCCTTATAGAGCCTCAACATCACATCCCTGCTCCTATACTCTATTCCTCTAGAAATGAATGCCAACATTGCATTCGCCTTCTTCACTACCAACTCAACCTGGAGGTTAATCTTAAGCATATCCTGCACGAGGTCTCCCAAGTCCCGTTGCATCTCAGAACTTTGAATTCTTTCCCCATTTAAATAATAGTCTGCCCGCTTATTTTTTCTGCCAAAGTGCATAACCATACACTTAGAAGAATGAGGGGAGACCTCATAGAAACATTTCGAATGTTGCAAGGCATGGACAGAGTGGATGTGGCAAAGTTGTTTCCCATGGTGGTGGAGTCTAGTACGAGAGGGCATGACTTCAGGATTGAAGGGCGCCCATTCAGAACAGAAATGCAAAGAAATTTTTTTAGTCAGAGGGTGGTGAATCTGTGGAATTTGTTGCCACGGGCGGCAGTGGAGGCCAAGACATTGGGTGTAGTTAAGGCAGAGATTGATAGGTATCTGAGTAGCCAGGGCATCAAAGGTTATGGTGAGAAGGCGGGGGAGTGGGACTAAATGGGAGAATGGATCAGCTCATGATAAATGGCGGAGCAGACTCGATGGGCCGAATGGCCGACTTCTGCTCCTTTGTTTTCTTATGGTCTAACGATGAGTCAGCCTGCAGAGGAGAGGTTGACAGCCTGACACAGTGTGGCGCCAAGAAAACAGCCCCTCCCTCAATGTCGAGAAAACGTAGGAGTTGACCGTGGATTACCGGGAGGAGCGGAGTTGGGCTAGCCCGTGTTGACGCCAGTGTGTCTGCAGTTGAGAGGGTGGGTAGTTTCAAATCCCTCGGCGTACACATCACCAAGGATCTGATTTGGACTCTCCAAACCGGCTGTGTGGTGGGGGGAAAATAAACCACAACAGCGTCTCTTTCATCTCGGGCGGCTGAAGAAGTTCAGGATGAGTCCCCAAATCTTCATGGGCACCATTGAGAGCATCCTGACTGGCTGCATCACTGCCTGGTACGGGAACTGTACCTCCCTCAATCGCAGGACTCTGCAGAGAGTGGTGCGGACAGCCCAGCGCATTGGTGGATGTGAACTTCCCACTGTTCAGGACATTTACAAACTGTTTCAGCTGCTTCCATCTGTCAAACGGTACCACAGCATTAAGGCCAGGACCCAACAGGCTCTGGGGCAGCCTCTGTCACCAGATTGATCAATACACACTGATCTGATGGTGCATCTGACTGTACATTGTATCTGATTGTGTTTCTGACTGTACATTATATTTGACTGCACATTGATCTCATTATATATCTGACAGTTCATTGTATCTGATTGTGTATCGGACTGTACATTGATCTCATTGTATTTCTGACTTCATTGTATCTGATTGTGTATCGGACTGTACATTGATCTCATTGTATTTCTGACTGTTCATTGTATCTGATTGTGTATCGGACTGTACATTGATCTCATTGTATATCTGACAGTTCATTGTATCTGATTGTGTATCGAACTGTACATTGATCTCATTGTATTTCTGACTGTTCATTGTATCTGATTGTGTATCGGACTGTACATTGATCTCATTGTATTTCTGACTGTTCATTGTATCTGATTGTGTATCGGACTGTACATTGATCTCATTGTATTTCTGACTGTTCATTGTATCTGATTGTGTATCGGACTGTACATTGATCTCATTGTATATCTGACAGTTCATTGTATCTGATTGTGTATCGGACTGTACATTGATCTCATTGTATTTCTGACAGTTCATTGTATCTGATTGTGTATCGGACTGTACATTGATCTCATTGTATTTCTGACAGTTCATTGTATCTGATTGTGTATCGGACTGTACATTGATCTCATTGTATTTCTGACAGTTCATTGTATCTGATTGTGTATCGGACTGTATATTGATCTCATTGTATTTCTGACTGTTCATTGTATCTGATTGTGTATCGGACTGTACATTGATCTCATTGTATATCTGACAGTTCATTGTATCTGATTGTGTATCGGACTGTACATTGATCTCATTGTATTTCTGACTGTTCATTGTATCTGATTGTGTATCGGACTGTACATTGATCTCATTGTATTTCTGACTGTTCATTGTATCTGATTCTGTATCGGACTGTACATTGATCTCATTGTATTTCTGACTGTTCATTGTATCTGATTGTGTATCGGACTGTACATTGATCTCATTGTATTTCTGACTGTTCATTGTATCTGATTGTGTATCGGACTGTACATTGATCTCATTGTATTTCTGACTGTTCATTGTATCTGATTGTGTATCGGACTGTACATTGATCTCATTGTATTTCTGACTGTTCATTGTATCTGATTGTGTATCGGACTGTACATTGATCTCATTGTATTTCTGACTGTTCATTGTATCTGATTGTGTATCGGACTGTACATTGATCTCATTGTATATATGACAGTTCATTGTATCTGATTGTGTATCGGACTGTACATTGATCTCATTGTATTTCTGACTGTACATTGTATCTGATTGTGTATTGGACTGTACATTGATCTCTTTGTATTTCTGACAGTTCATTGTATCTGATTGTGTATCGGACTGTACATTGATCTCATTGTATTTCTGACTGTACATGCATGTATACAAAACAATTCTGTGTACAGTCTTAGTGTTTTGGGCAATGCCCTCACAAATTTCTCTTCCTTATTGCTTGTACATAGGGATGGAGATGCAACATAAAGATTTTTACACCCTGGGATGCAAGGATTATTATGCAAGGAAGATGGTGGCGAGACCCAGCGCGTGCAGCCGCTCTGAATTGATATCGTATTTGTTAAATAGGGGCCGTGCACAATCCTGATTTGATGGAGACGGACGTGAGAGCACGGAGGAACATCTGGAGAAACTTCTGAAATGCCCAGTTCACTGCCGCTGCTACTGTGTGATCGAGAATCTCCGGAGGGAAAGGCCCCAAATCCTCGGCTTTGCCTATTGCCTGTTGCTGGGCTGGGGTCAAGGCGCTCGGCAGAGATGGTGCTCGGTGCTCGGTGTCGGAGGGCTGGTCGGAGGCTTGAAGTTTTCGGACGGATTCAGAGTCGGACTGTGGTCGGATGCTTCCAGGATGCTGCATCGGCAAGTTTGCGGCGCTGGAAGCTCATGGCAGGGAGAGTTTCTCCCTTCTACCGTCTGCGTGAGATGATGGGACTATCAAGAGACTTTGAGAGTTTTTTTTACCATGGCCATGGTCTGTTTGTCATCAAATTACGATATTGCTTTGCACTGTTGTAACTATATGTTATAATTATGTGGTCTTTGTCAGTTTTTTTAGTCTTGGTCTGTCTTGTGTTTCTGTGATATCACACTGGAGGAACATTGTATCATTTCTTAATGCATGAATTACTAAATGACAACAAAAGAGGACTGCGTGTCATAATCTAACCTAATCTAAATCTAATCTATTTATTTATTATTATTGTAATTATAATAGTAATAATTATTGTTCTGTTTAGAACTGGTGGGGTACTAGAGTCATATCATTATAGGGTCGTAGAACACTACTGCACAGAAAAAGGCCCTTCAGCCCATCAGATCCATTAATCTGCCTCGACCCATCGACCTGCACCGGGACCATAGCCCTCCATATCCCTCCCATCTGTAGTGCCCCCCTGGTAGGCCTCAGGCTCGCTCAGCTCACTTCCGTCGAGGGGGAGCAGCCTTCGGCCCCCCCGCCCAAACTGGGCAATCAAGTTTGTGTGGATGCTGTGTGATGTACCCCAGCCCGCCAAATAACAGACAGTACATCATATGTGATTCAGTGATTACACTTTATAGATCTTATTGGAACTATGTAATTAATAGAGATAAAATAAAGGAAAATAAAAAGTGCCAAACTTATCAAAGTTCAATCACTTCGTGCACAACAGTTGGAGCTTAATTAACCGGGTCCTCTTTCCACCTTTCAATC
>NC_086129.1:1117500-1127500 GCF_963921235.1 Mobula hypostoma | reverse complement strand
CGGTCCTGGTGTGGATGCTACGTAGCCTCCTCCCCGACGGGAGTGGGACAGACAGTCCGTGAGCAGGGTGGGTGGGATCCTTCACGGTCCTGGTGTGGACGCTATGTAGCCTCCTCCCCAATGGGAGTGGGACGGACAGTCCGTGAGCAGGGTGGGTGGGGATCCTTCACGGTCCTGGTGTGGACGCTACGTAGCCTCCTCCCCGATTGGAGTGGGACAGACAGTCCGTGAGCAGGGTGGGTGGGGATCCTTCACGGTCCTGGTGTGGACGCTACGTAGCCTCCTCCCCGACGGGAGTGGGACGGACAGTCCGTGAGCAGGGTGGGTGGGGATCCTTCACGGTCCTGGTGTGGACGCTACGTAGCCTCCTCCCCGACGGGAGTGGGACAGACAGTCTGTGAGCAGGGTGGGTGGGGATCCTTCACGGTCCTGGTGTGGACGCTACGTAGCCTCCTCCCCGACGGGAGTGGGACAGACAGTCCATGAGCAGGGTGGGTGGGGATCCTTCACGGTCCTGGTGTGGACGCTACGTAGCCTCCTCCCCGACGGGAGTTGGACAGACAGTCCGTGAGCAGGGTGGGTGGGATCCTTCATGATGCTACTGGCCTTTTTCCATCTCCTTTCTGTATACGTGTCCTTGATGGCGGGCAGGCTCTGTTCCTGTTTCATCCAGCGCCAGGAAATGATAAAGCGGTGGTGGTTGGGATTATTGTTATTGTGGGAATATGGGAGATTACTCCACAGCTGCAAAGATCTCTTTGCCCAAAACTCTCCAGCTGCGATCCCTGTGAGTGTGGCATCCCATGAAGATTATGCGGGTCACAGATTATGCCATAACCTTCCATTCCATTCCCGAAGAAGGGTTTTTCCCTCTCCATAGATGCTGCCTGACCTGCTGAGTTTCTCCAGCATTTTGTGTGCGTGCGTGTGTTGCTGTGAATTTCCTGCATCTGCTGAATCTCTTCCACTTCTGAATAGTCTTTGATCGCTAAAGAAACGGGGCATATGATCACACGTCCAACGTGTAAGCTGTCTCGGAGAATCCTCAACCTTTTTGATTTATCGGGGCTCGGATTTTCTTTTAACAATTCACCAGCTATATCAGCAGAGAAACTGGCTTCTTAATTATAGATTGTGTGGGTTTTATTTCAAGCATCACCCATTGCATTTTGAAAAGGATGTATGCATCGTTTCACTGGGAGAATGGACCTGCAACCTATGCAACCGATAATTAACTTAGTTTGCAAAGAACTCAATACTCACAGAAGATACTGTGCAAACGCTTCGCTTAATTACTACACAGGGGACTTCGTCTTAATTTTGCTCTGTCGGTGTCCCAATGTCTCGTGAAAAGGCAGGTTTCCACAAGGTCTGATAGATAGAGTGGGCGTGCAGAGGATTGTTTCCTGTAGTGGGGTGGGAGTGCAGCACCGGAGGGAACAACCTCAGAATAGAAGAATGCCCCTTCAGAGCAGAGATGAGTAGGGTTGCTTTTTAGCCGGAGTGTGGTGAATGTGTGGAATTCATCGCCACAGACGGCTGTGGAAGCTGAGTCATTGGGTATATCCAAAGGAACTCCCAGAGCGATTTGTTATTGAAGTACGTATGCAGTTTCCATCTTGAGACGGCCACGGAGCAAGGAAAACACCAAGCAGAGGCATCAGCCCCTCACCGCCGCACACAGAAAGCAAATCACGTGCGCGGTAACAAGAGGACCAACCCTCCCCTTCCCTCGCAGAGAAAAAAAAACAACAAATTGTGCAAACAGCCCCAAGTGAAAGCAGGGAATATACAGCACAGGATGAAAAGATTCCTTATTGAGTTCAGCTCGGTGCTCGTTATCTGCAGGTCACCCCGTTAATGAGCTCACACCCCACCCCTTGGCCCCCGCCGCCACTTACCTCACAAAACCTTCTTGGAGGCAGCAAATGCGCCAGATCACGCAAGCACACCGTCAGGCTTTAGGTCAAGGGAAAAGAAGACGTAAAAGAGGTGAAGGAAACAGTTTCCTTGACCATCCGGAGGATGCCAGCAGCGCTTGTGTTGTTTGTGGACCCCGTCTTCTCCTGGAAGCAGTACCTTTGGAGGAGGAGTCAACACGAATCGTGAGCATAGGTTCAGGCAGCTTTTTTTAAAAAAAAATGATTCATTTACAGGATGTGGGCATCGCCAGTTAAGCCAGCATTTACTGCCCGTCCCTAATTGCCCTTGAGAAGGTGGGGATGAGCTGCCTTCTTGAACCGCTGCAGTCCCTGAGGTGTGAGGACACCCACAGTGCTGTCAGGGAGGGAATTCCGTGATTCTGACCCAGCGACAATGAGGGAACGGCGATATGTTTCCAAGTCAGGATGGTGAGTGACGTGGAGGGGGATTTCCAAGTGGTGTTGTTCCCCGGTATCTGCCGTTCCCGTCCTTCTAGACGGTCGTGGTGGTGGGTCTGGAAGGTGCTGCCTTGGGAACTCTGGTGTGTTGTCTCAGTGCATCTTGTAGATAGTACACACTGCAGCAACTCTCCGTCGATGGTGGGGGGCAAACACGAGGAATTCTGCAGATGCTGGAATTTCAAGCAACGCACATCAAAGTTGCTGGTGAACGCAGCAGGCCAGGCAGCATCTCTAGGAAGAGGTACAGTCGACGTTTCAGGCCTGACGAAGGGTCTCGGCCCGAAACGTCGACTGTACCTCTTCCTAGAGGTGCTGCCTGGCCTGCTGCGTTCACCAGCAGCTTTGATGTGTGTCGATGGATGGTCGATGCTTATGGAAGGGGTACTAATCAAGTGAGCTGCCTCGTACGGGATGGTGTCGAGCTTCTCGAGTGTTGATGGAGCTGCTCTCACCCAGGCGAGTGGCGAGTATTCCATTCCACTCCTGACCCTGAGCCTGTAGACGGTGGACAGGCTTTGGGGAGCCAATCAGGAGAGACAGATAACGGGGGTGTAATTACCACTGGACTAGACATGCAAAGATATCATCCATGATCAAGATGGCGGAGATGGTAATCGAAGCATTGGTTATAACCGATACCTGTACCCGGCTGGAAGCCCGTGAAGTGTTTATTCAACACGAATCTTGTTATTCACCCGCCAGTCGTATCCTCTCAGTTCTACCATGCAACTCTCATCAGCTTGAGAATGATCCTACATCTTGTTTCCACGTAAATGCTGGCGTATTGACTGCACCACGCCCTTTCACCTGGCCCATCAAGCAACAGGATCGTAGATAGAGTGGACGTGCAGGGGATGGTCGGGGGAGTCAAGGACCAGAGGGCACAGCCCCCAGAATAACAGGATGTCCGTTTAGAACGGAGATGAGGAGGAATGTCTTGGTCCGGAGGGCGATGAATCTGTGGAATTCCTTGCTGCGGACGGCAGTGGAGGCCACATCAGTGGGTGCATTTAAAGTGGAGGTTGATAGGTTATCGATGGGTCAGGGCGTCAAAGGTCGCGGGCAGGGGGCAGGATGATAAATCAGCCTCGATGGAATGGTGGGGTAGGTTTGATGGGCTGAATGGCCCAATTCTCCTCCCATGTCCTCATGGCATTAGGAAAAGGCAAAGAGACGTGGACAATGATGTCATCGAGGGGCCCGGAACGGCTCACGATACTCCGACTGACGCCTTCCTTCGTCAACGGCCCACGCAGCATGATCGGTGTCCACTTCAAAGTGCCCCGACGAAGCGCCGGGGGGGGTGGCGAGAAGCTGTCCAGGGAGGTGGAGTCCGGCCAACACGTCCCAGGCGCTTCCCACCTCCACCGCCAGGTGTGGTATCAACCGGAGGTGAGGCCTGGAGAAGGCCACGTCCATCATCAAGGGTCCCCAGTGGGCGGGCCGGGCCCTCCGCTTCTCCCAGTGGCCATCAGGCCGCAGATACGGGAGCCTCAGATCCCCTCTCACCAGGCTCAAGAACAAAACTTCTTCTTAGCCGTTCCATTCTTGAACCAAAGGGGCACAGAACGAGTCTCCAACTCTGTACAGTGATCCCTTTACATCCCAAACATGCTTTTTATGCATGGGGGAATCATGGTTGGGAAAAGGGGAAGAGAGAGGGGCAATCATGGTTGGGAAAAGGGGAAGGGAGAGGGGGAATCATGGTTGGGAAAAGGGGAAGGGAGAGGGGGAATCATGGTTGGGAAAAGGGGAAGGGAGAGGGGGAATCATGGTGGGGAAAAGGGGAAGGGAGAGGGGAATCATGAATGGGACAAGGGGAAGGGAGAGGGGAATCATGGTTGGGAAAAGGGGAAGGGAGAGGGGGAATCATTGTTGGGAAAAGGGGAAGGGAGAGGGGGAATCACGGTTGGGGAAAGGGGAAGGGAGAGGGGAATCATGGTTGGGAAAAGGGGAAGGGAGAGGGGCAATCATGGTTGGGAAAAGGGGAAGGGAGAGGGGGAATCATAGTTGGGAAAAGGGGAAGGGAGAGGGGGAATCATGGTTGGGAAAAGGGGAAGGGAGAGGGGGAATCATGGTTGGGAAAAGGGGAAGGGAGAGGGGCAATCATGGTTGGGAAAAGGGGAAGGGAGAGGGGGAATCACGGTTGGGGAAAGGGGAAGGGAGAGGGGAATCATGGTTGGGAAAAGGGGAAGGGAGAGGGGCAATCATGGTTGGGAAAAGGGGAAGGGAGAGGGGGAATCATGGTTGGGAAAAGGGGAAGGGAGAGGGGGAATCATGGTTGGGAAAAGGGGAAGGGAGAGGGGCAATCATGGTTGGGAAAAGGGGAAGGGAGAGGGGGAATCATGGTTGGGAAAAGGGGAAGGGAGAAGGAGAATCATGATTGGGAAAAGAGGAAGGGAGAGGGGGAGTCATGGCTGGGAAAAAGGGAAGGGGGGAATCATGGTGGGGAAAAGGGGAAGGGAGAGGGTAATCATGAATGGGACAAGGGGAAGGGAGAGGGGAATCATGGTTGGGAAAAGGGGAAGGGAGAGGGGAAACACCAGAGAGACATTCTGTAATGATCAATAAACCAATTGTCTGGAATCAAATAACCTTGCCGGGTGTCTCAGGGCTGGGGGTGACTGCACCCCCCGACTAACCCCACCCCCCTTCACCACCTGGCACTCCTTCTCTGCCACCTGTCCCACAACCCCTCCCGCGGCGCCCCACCCTCGCCATTCCCAACATCCTTTGCTCCCGCCAGATTTACAAACTCGCTCTCCGATCCACGGTGACAAATACAGTCCTGTGCAAAAGCATTAAGCGGGCGAGCCATATATAGTGTGCGTGCCTGAGAAATTTGCACATTACCGTATATACAATCAAATGGAACACCATTCCCTCCAGACCACGGGGCACCCACAGAACATACATATCACGCACAGCACGTTGACCAAAATATTATACTATAAATAAGTTCATAAAGTACATTTCAAATTGTGTACTTCACGGGTAAAGAGAATCTTAGATAAAGAGATATTCGAGAGAATCTTAGCTGGGCACCTGAATGATAGAAAATTGGAGGGCCATGAAGGACAAAGGGTTAAATTGGTCTGGGAGTTGGTTACAAATTTGTCATCAGGGAATTTCAGGTTACTAACCCTCTCCTTCTCTTTTCCTCCGCTGACGACAGTGCTGTGTTCGTTATCGAGGGTCAGTGCAGAGCACACTAGTACTCCAGCAAGCAGGGTACTTGCCTGGAATTTATCGATATCCTTGCTTATCCAGTACGTGAACTCCACCCGTGTGGGCGTGGCATGGGATTAACACTGTTCACTCCCACTGCAGAACTGAGTTCATTCAAGTCAATGGGTTGAATTTCAAAAGGTCTATCCTGCCTCTCAGAGGCAAATTTCAACACACCCCTCACCACCCCACCCCCGCCAGTCTATCCTCACACAACCTTGGAATACTTGGACAGCAAAGATCAGGATGCTGTTTATCGATTACAGCTCAGCATCCCCTCAAAACTATGATTATGAGGACCCTTTTATTGTCATTTAGTAATGCATGCATTAGGAAATGATAAAAATGTTTTTTCCAGAATGATATCACGAAAACACATGACAAACTGCCTTAAAAACTAACAAAAAACACATAATTATAACATATAGTTGCAACAGTGCAAAGCAATACCGTAATTTGATGAGAACAGACTATGGGCACCGTAAAAGACCCAAAGTCTCTCGAAAGTCCCATCGTCTCACGCAGACGGTGAACCTCCAGCGCCGCCAACTTGCCGATGCAGCATCCCGGAAGCACCCGACCACAGTCCGACTCCGAGTCCGTCCGAAAACTCCGAGCCTCCGACCAGCTGTCCGGCCCTGAGCACCGAGCACCATCTCTGCCGAGCACTTCGACCCCGGCCCCGGCAACAGGCAACAGGCAAAGCCGAGGACTTGGGGCCTCCCCCTCCGGACTTGCACAGTTTTAGCAGCTGTGAAGCGGGCATTTCAGAAGTTACTCCAGATGTTCCTCTGTGCTTCTCACGGCTGTCTCCATCAAATCCGGATTGTGCACGGCACCCCTAGTTACACATATCGATATTCATTCGGAACGGCGGCGCGCATCGCGTCACACCGCCATCTTCTCCTCCCTCCTTTAGTCAGTAAACTCCAAGATCCGGGCCTCAATACCCCACCCCCCTTGCACAATTGGATCCTGGATTTCCTCACTTGCAGATGCCAATCAGTTCAGATTAGCAAAAGCATCTCTGTCCAGACTGAATGCTTTCCTTGGATTCACACTCTTGAAGGTAGTCCACACTGAGGTACTGAGACCGAAGGATCATCGGGAGACGTGGAGGTACAGGAGCCTCAGGACTCGTATCACCAGGTTCAAGAAAAGTTAGTACCCCTCAACCATCAGGCTGTTGAAGAAAAGAGGATGTTTCTGACTTTCTGAACTATTTCTAGTGTTCCCACAACCAATGGTCTCAAATACACTTAAAAACTTCTATAGTTGTACCGTGGAGAGCATTCTGACAGGCCACATCACTGTCTGGTATGGAGGGGCTACTGCACAGGCCCGAAAGAAGTTGCAGAAGGTTGTAAATCTAGTCAGCTCCATCTTGGGCACGAGCCTACAAAGTACCCAGGACATCTTCAGGGAGCAGTGTCTCAGAAAGGCAGCGTCCATTATTAAGGACCTCCAGCACCCAGGGCATGCCCTTTTCTCACTGTTACCATCAGGTAGGAGGTACAGGAGCCTGACAGCACACACTCAGTGATTCAGGAACAGCTTCTTCCCCTCTGCCATCCGATTCCTAAATGGACATTGAAGCCATAAACAGTACCTCACTTTTTTAATATACAGTATTTCTGTTTTTGCATGATTTTTAATCCATTCAATATACATATACTGTAATTGATTTTTTTATATAGGCATCCGTTAGTCTCTGTAATTGATTTACTTTTTTTTTCTAGATTATGTATTGCATTGAACTGCTGCTGCTAAGTTAACAAATTTCACGACACATGCCAGTGATAATAAACCTGATTCTGATTTGAAGGATTCTTTATCTTGTTATTTCATGTTCTTGTTATTTATTGCCATTTACTTATCTTTGCATTCTGAATTGAATTGACTTTATTTCTTACATCCTTCGCAGACACGCGGAGTAGAAATCTTTGCGTTACGTGTCCATCTAAATGTGCAATGTGCAATTTATAGTAATTCATAATAAATAGTATGTACAACAGGACAGTCGATATAACACAGAAATACAATTGTGTCAGCGTGAGTTAATCAGTCTGATGGCCTGGTGGAAGAAGCTGTCCCGGAGCCTGTTGGTCCTGGCTTTTATGCTATGGTACCGTTTGGTAGCAGCTGGAACAGTTTGTGGTTCATTGACCCGGTTTATAGTTACTGTTCTATAGATTTGCTGAGTATACCCACAGGAAAACATATCTTGGGGTTGTAATATGTAGTGACACATATATACTCTGATAATAAATTTTGCCTTGTCTCTGACGTGTAATTACTCAACACGGAGTGACTTCTAAAAGTTTGTTAGCTCACTGCAGTTTAAAAGCACGTGAAGGGGGTGTGGCAGGGCAGAAATAAATATCCCACTTTCGTATCTCTCTGTCGTACACTCGAGACTTGCTATCTGCAATCCCCTCCAAACAAAAACTGCAATGACAACGCTCAGTAATTGCTACCTATACAAAACCTGTCACAATTAATTTGAGAGACCACGCTTCGAACTCTGCAGTGCGGATGTCTTTTCAAATCTTTCTGCTGTGTGAAGTTGGACATATTGTTGTCTGGTTTAATTTACGTATCGGTCGCAGCTGATACCTGGGGGAGCTCCGTCTTCCTTTGCAGCCCATCAGAAGTGGCTCTGTAGCATGGTGGATGCTCATTATCACGGAGCTGGAGGAACTTGTCGTCTTAATTTCTCCCAGGGACTCCCCGGCAATATGTTTAAAACTCTGGCGTCTGGTAGCAGGCAGTGCTGAAGGCTTTCTCCGAGAGCGCTTCCCTGTCTTTCAGCCTGACAGACCCAACACGCAGGAGAGGAGTCGGGCCATTCTGCCCAACTCTGTCCTGCTAGCCCATCATGGCTGGTTTATTATCCCTCTCAACCCCTGTTCTCCTGACTTCCCGTCAGGATCAATCGGAAACCCAAAGAACTCAGAAGGGAGGCCACTTGGCCCATCGCACCCCTGCTAGCCTTTCTGCAAGGTCTCACCATTAAGCGCCACTCTCTTGCGCGGCTCTGAAAATCATTAATTTTGAAATTCTCACAATGTCGTACTGGACCGACCGATGCAAAGACAAAAGTACGACAAAAGCACCAACACACGTAATTATTTTTCAAACCTTTATTCTCCACTCATAGCATGCTATGGGGGAAGTTACAGACTGATATCCCAAAAGAGCCAGTCCAGAAACTGCCCCCGAATTACACAGTTCCCCACAATTTATAACATTGATCAGGTAGCAGGAAATCTTACGATTACAAGTTTAGACAATATCAGAATCATTTCAATCACATGCTAAGATACAATTAGATGTAAAATAATCATTGGTCAGTTAGTTATAATTATTGTAAGCCAAAGTGAGCCCATCAGTTCCTCATTCGGACCCTTCCCCTTTTCTCCGGAACATTCTAGCCCCTAACACTATACTTCCCATATTTAGCTATGCCTTGAGCTGCTTCTGCAAGATCAGATAGTTCCTTATTTGAGCCTTTGTCTATCTTTAGAGAACAATGACTGGTACGTCACCGGTTGCTGGGTAAAGTTTCTTTCTGACTTGTTCAAACTTGTCCAAAGCAGCAAGCGAAAGCGCTTACTAGGTGATTGACCATTGTCCTTGGTCTATACCCCTATTTACTGACCCTTTCACCCCATCATTAACGGGTCCACCGTGGATGTGATCTCGCCTGCTCCCCACTTTGCCCTGGTTCCCCTGGACAACAGCAAAGTCAGGCAACTGTTCACTGATCGCAGTTCAGTCCCCTCAGTACCAATCAGCAAGCTTCAAGGCCTGGACTTCTGTGAGTCCCTCTTCAACTGGATCCTTGACGTCCTCACTGGAAGATCACCGCCTGTGCAGATCAGTGCTACCGTCTCCCTCCTTAGAAACATAGAAACATAGAAAATAGGTGCAGGAGTAGGCCATTCGGCCCTTCGAGCCTGCACTGCCATTTATTATGATCATGGCTGATCATCCAACTCAGAACCCTGCACCAGCCTTCCCTCCATACCCCCTGACCCCCGTAGCCACAAGGGCCATATCTAACTCCCTCTTAAACATAGCCAATGAACTGGCCTCAACTGTTTCCTGTGGCAGAGAATTCCACAGATTCACCACTCTCTGTGTGAAGAAGTTTTCCCTCATCTCGGTCCTAAAAGGCTTCCCCTTTATCCTCAAATTGTGACCCCTCGTTCTGGACTTCCCCAACATCGGGAACAATCTTCCTGCATCTAGCTTGTCCAATCCCTTTAGGATCTTATACGTTTCAATCAGATCCCCCCTCAATCTTCTAAATTCCAACGAGTACAAGCCCAGTTCATCCAGTCTTTCATCATATGAAAGTCCTGCCATCCCAGGAATCAATCTGG
>NC_086129.1:1095000-1107500 GCF_963921235.1 Mobula hypostoma | reverse complement strand
CGAAGACCATCTTCCTCGACCTCGAGGTATAGCCACGACGACGATGACTCAGAAAATCCAAGAAACAAGATAGAATCAATGGAAGACCATGCCCAATATGATGGACAAACAACCAGCATGCAAAAGACAACAAACTCTGCAAATACAAAAGAACAAATAGAAATAATGACAATAAATAAATAAGCAATAAATATCGAGAACATGAGATGAAAAGCTCTTCAAAGTGAGCCTATTGGTTGTGGGAACAGCTCATTGATGGGGTGAGTGAAGTTGAATAAAGTGATTCCCTTTGGTTGAGGAGCCTGATGGTTGAGGGGTAATAACTGTTCCTGAACCTGGTGGTGTGGGTCCTGAGGCTCCCGTACCTCCTTCCTGATGGTTGAGGGGTGATAACTGTTCCTGAACCTGGTGGTGTGGGTCCTGAGGCTCCTGTACCTTCTTCCTGATGGTTGAGGGGTGATAACTGTTCCTGAACCTGGTGGTGTGGGTCCTGAGGCTCCCATACCTCCTTCCTGATGGTTGAGGGGTGATAACTGTTCCTGAACCTGGTGGTGTGGGTCCTGAGGCTCCCGTACCTCCTTCCTGATGGTTGAGGGGTGATAACTGTTCCTGAACCTGGTGGTGTGGGTCCTGAGGCTCCCGTACCTCCTTCCTGATGGTTGAGGGGTGATAACTGTTCCTGAACCTGGTGGTGTGGGTCCTGAGGCTCCCGTACCTCCTTCCTGATGGTTGAGGGGTGATAACTGTTCCTGAACCTGGTGGTGTGGGTCCTGAGGCTCCCGTACCTCCTTCCTGATGGTTGAGGGGTGATAACTGTTCCTGAACCTGGTGGTGTGGGTCCTGAGGCTCCCATACCTCCTTCCTGATGGTTGAGGGGTGATAACTGTTCCTGAACCTGGTGGTGTGGGTCCTGAGGCTCCCGTACCTCCTTCCTGATGGTTGAGGGGTAATAACTGTTCCTGAACCTGGTGGTGTGGGTCCTGAGGCTCCTGTACCTCCTTCCTGATGGTTGAGGGGTAATAACTGTTCCTGAACCTGGTGGTGTGGGTCCTGAGGCTCCTGTACCTCCTTCCTAATGGTTGAAGGGTAATAACTGTCCCTGAACCTGGTGTGGTGGGTCCTGAGGCTCCTGTACCTCCTTCCTGAAGGCAGCAGTGAGAAGAGAGCATGGCCCGGATGGCAGGAGTCCTTGATGGATACAGCTCTCCTGTGACAGCTAATCATATAGATGTGCCAAATGGTGGAGCAGGCTTTACCTGTGTTGGATTGGGCATATCCACTACTCTTTTCCATTCAGGGGCATTGCTGTTCCCATACCAGGCCATGATGCAACCAGTCAGTATAGTCTCCACCACACATCTGCAGAAGTTCGTCAAAGTTTTAGATGTCATGCCAAATCTCTTCAAACTCCTTAGGAAGTAGAGGTACTGCCGTGTTTTCTTCATAATTCCACTTAAGTTTTGGACCCAGGACTGTGTAGAATTCTCCAGAATTCCCACAATAGCTATAACCCTCAACTATCAGGGAGGGGGCTACGTAGCATCCACACCAGGACCATGAAGGATCCCACCCACCTGTTCACAGACTGTCTGTCCCACTCCCATCGGGGAGGAGGCTACATAGCGTCCACACCAGGACCGTGAAGGATCCCACCCACCCTGCTCACGGACTGTCTGTCCCACTCCCATCGGGGAGGAGGCTACGTAGTATCCACATCAGGACCTTTAAAAGTCTGTATGGAATTGGAGGAGATAGCAGAGATACCTAATGAATACTTGCTTCAGTATCCACTACAGAAAAGGATCTTGGTGATTGTAGTGCTGACTTGCAGTGGACTGAAAAGCTTGAGCATGTAGATATTAAGAAAGAGGATGTGCTGGAGCTTTTGGAAAGCATCAAGTTGGATAAGTCACCGGAACCAGATAAGATGTACCCCAGGCTACTGTGGGAGGTGAGGGAGGAGATTACTGAACCTCTGGCGATGATCTTTGCATCATCAACGGGGACAGGAGAGGTTTTGGAGGATTAGACGGTTGTGGATGTTGTTCCCTTATTCAAGAAAGGGAGTAGAGATAGCCCAGGAAATTATAGACCAGTGAGTCTTACTTCAGTGGTTGGTAAGTTGATGGAGAAGATCCTGAGAGGCAGGATTTATGAACTTTTGGAGAGGCATAATATGATTAGGAATAGTCAGCATCGCTTTGTCAAAGGCAGCTCGTGCCTTACAAGCCTGACTGAATTTTTTGAGGACATGACTAAACACATTGATGAAGGTAGAGCCGTAGATGTAGTGTATATGGATTTCAGCAAGGCCTTTGATAAGGTACCCCATGCACAGTTTATTGAGAAAGTAAGGAGGCATGGGATCCAAGGGGACATTGCTCTGTGGATCCAGAACTGGCTTGTCCACAGAAGGCAAAGAGTGGTTGTAGATGGGTCATTTTCTGTATGTAGGTCGGTGTGCCTCTGTCATTGGTGGCAGACCCAGATGCAAAACACAGACACTGAAATACTAGGAACAGGACTAGGTGTGTCAAGAAAGTAAGGGAAATGGGGAAGAAAGGACGCTGGACAAGACTCGGATATAGGGCCTGGGCTAAGACTAGACTAGGAAAGCGGGACCTGGACAAGGAACTAGGAACTTGGAACCTGAACAAGGACTCCAAGCCAGAGACTGGACAGGGACCCGGAACCTGGGTCTTGACTTGGGCTTGGATCCTGGATCTAGGCGAGGACAAGACGTGGCTACAGGACGAGCAGTGGCAACAGAACTGGACGTGAGACTCTTGCACAGGACGAGGGAACCCCAGCACCGGGCTGGGCGATGTACTCCTAGGCTGGCCAAGGCACATGGACAGGACGAGAACACGAAGCCTTGACTTGGTCGAGGGAGAACAGGAACGCAGAACTTTGGTTGAGGGAGAACAGGAACATGGAACACAGAGCCGGGACCCCTCCTTGGGAACAGGACTTGGGGCCAGGGCTCTACAAAGAGTCAGGACCCCTCCTAGGAAGCAGGACGTAAGGCCGGGAACTCATACACAGAACGCTGAGAGACAGATCTCCACTCAAGGTAGCGGCAAGCAGCCGAACTTACTCAGCGGAGGCAAGGGCACAAAGAGACGGTTTTCAACACAAGGTAGTGGCAAATGGCCGGACCTACCTAGCAAAGACGTGGACACAGAGATGGTTCCCAACACAAGGTAGCAGCAAATAGCCAGACCTACCTAGCGAAGGCAAGGACACAAAGAGACAGTTCCAAACAATGAAAGACAGTTCCTTATCTAGACACAGCAAGGCCCTAGTCTTGCCCTAGCGGTTGAAATTGACAGCGTTACAGGCGAGGACACAGGCGAAGTTAGCAGGTGAGGCTTCAGGCAACGGTAGCAGACAAGGCTTCGGAAGGAAGGGGAAGGGAAGGGGAGGGAACAGTCCAGTAACTGAAGCTTCTTCTTCTTCTTCTTCTCCTTTTTTGTTTTATGGCGGTTGGCAACCAGTTTTCAGTGCATTACTGCCACCTGCTAGACTTGTGGTGTTCTAACCAAATATGTCCTGGAGTTCTCTACTTTAGACAATCTAGTTCAGCCTGCAGTTCTCTATTAACATCACTCTGTAGTTGCAATTCCTCGTGAATGCTTAATACACTCATTAGATAATGCTGCAAACTGCTATTCTTCCCTAATTTTGTCACGTTTTCATGTAATTGCATTACCTCAATTACATTGATTTCATCTACATCACTTGTAAGACTAAAATCGTCTTGTTAAAGAATAGTAATTATCGCACGTTATACTTTTAAAATTGCTGTTTTTCCAAGTCTATCTGCTTTTTCAGGTTTTCCTTTTCTTGGATCGTAGCCTGCAGTTGTTTACTGAGACCTCGGAGTTCTTCTTCGTTTGCTTCCATGTTTTCATTTTATAATCTGAATGTAGATAATTCATGTTGCAACAAATTCTTTTTCCTTTTGTATCCTTGTAATAATTTCCTCCGTTTTCCAATCTCTTTTCCAACTCACCGTTGTTCTTGTCGGGTACTTCTATTTGTTGTTGTAGTTCTGCACATTTACCCTGGGGCTTCAACCATAAAATCTGAGGATTTTCCTTAAGTTCTGAAACACTTCTTAAATTCTTGACCATTTGCGATAAGTATACTGCCATTAAGGTTCCATCTCCCCTTCCTGTGAACTGTTGGATCCTCCATTCAGCGATCCTTTGACTTCTTCCCACCTAATCCCTTTAATACCAAGATACTTTTCGGCAGACTTGACGATAATTTTAATTTTCTCAGTTCTTTTGCTTGTTTGCACTGAACAATTAATTGCATCTGCCATAAAAAGCACAAACTCCTTTCTACTCATTAATAATGTATCCTTATTTTTCATATTACAGCCCTCACAATTCACCAGTTTATTATTCCCTGTATTTGTTTGCTTGACAGCCTTTTTTTCATCAACTTCTTACACTGCCTCCGTATAAGGGAGTTAGATATGGCCCTTGTGGCTACGGGGGTCAGGGGGTATGGAGGGAAGACTGGGGCAGGGTTCTGAGTTGGATGATCAACCATGATCATAATAAATGGCGGTGCAGGCTCGAAGGGCCAAATGGCCTACTCCTGCACCTATTTTCTATGTTTCTATAACTGATTCCTTGAGTTACTTTTACATATTGTATCTCAGCCGCCTTCTTGCTATAAACGCACCCTCGATAAGCTGCGCTGTGTTCCTCACCACAACTGCAGCATTCCAGCCCAGCTCCCGCTTCACATTTCCCATATTCATGTTTTCCAGCGCATCTCCCACATCTTTGTTTTCCTCTGCAGACCGCCGCAATGTGCCCGAATTTCTGACATTTATAGCATCTTAAAGACAGTGGTATATATATTCTAACCGCATAACACATATACCCTAAGTAAACGTGAGTCGGCAATCTCTCTTCATCAAAGTTAGTCATTACCGATAAACTATCACACTTTTTCCCGTTTCTTGTAACTTTCAAACGTTTGGCCTCAATAATTTTTGCTCCTTTTATGTTCTGTTTAATCTCATCCATAGTAACTTTTGTTGGTATCCCCGAAATAACTCCTCTAGTTCACTTTCTATTGTTGGGTATCGAGCGTTGTACTTCTTTGCCGTCTATTTTACATAATCTTATCACTTTACCTTGCTGAGAACTATCCCGACAAATCACTCATAATGATCCATTTCAGAAAATCTTTGCTCCTTTAATCCTTTAATTTTGATGAGCATCTTTGTCAAACGAATCAGGTTCCAATCACCAAAAGATGCCCCGTTTTCACTTAGTTTTATAATTGCTTTAATTTCATCTTCTTTCCGTTGCTTTGCTGTCCTGTTTTGATCATCCGCTGATTCCTCAGAGTTTGATATCCCGTAGCTCTGCTTTCTTTTCTTCCTCTTTCCATTCCATTCCTCTTTCCTGCTGACCTCCATCTCTAGTTCACTTCCACTCTCGCCAAAAACTTCCTTCAACAGCTTGGCTCTTTCCTTGACGTTCTCTCTCTCCGCCATTTTCCAGTCACAACTCAACTCAACTCCGACCCTCGAATCCAGCAACTGAAGCTGAAGCAAAGAGCTGTTTATGTAGCCAGACCAAAATGAGAATCATGTGCTTCAATTAAGTCACGCAACAGGACAAGGGAAAACTGGAAACCCTGGAATAAGGAACAATGTGAACCGGAATGTGGATTTCACAGACCGGATCATGGCAGCCTCAGGGATCGGTTCTGGGACCCCTACTCTTCGTGATTTTTATAAATGACCTGGATGAGGAAGTGGAGGGATGAGTTAGTAAATGTTCTGATGACACAAAGGTTGGGGGTGTTGTGGATAGTGTGGAGGGTTGTCAGAGGTTACAGTGGGATATCGATAGGATGCAAAACTGGGCTGAGAAGTGGCAGATGGAGTCCAACCCAGATAAGTGTGAGGTGGTTCACTTTGGTAGGTCAAATATGATGGCAGAATATAGCATTAATGGCAAGACTCTTGGCAGTGTGGAGGATCAGAGGGATCTCGGAGTCCAAGTCCACAGGACACTCAAGGCTGCTACACAGGTTGACTCTGTGGTTAAGAAGGCATACAGTGCATTCTAAACACAAAATACTCTGCAGATGCTGGGGTCAAAGCAACACTCACAACACGCTGGAGGAACTCAGCAGGTCGGGCAGCATCCGCGGAAAAGATCGGTCGACGTTTCGGGCCGGAGCCCTTCGTCAGGACTGTAGAGGGAAGGGGCAGAGGCCCTATAAAGAAGGTGGGGGGAGGGTGGGAAGGAGAAGGCTGGTAGGTTCCAGGTGAAAAACCAGTAAGGGGAAAGATGAAGGGGTGAGGGAGGGGAAGCAGGGAGGGGATAGGCAGGAAAGGCGAAGAAGGAATAGGGGAAAACACAATGGGTATTAGAAGGAGGCGGAACCAAGAGGGAGGTGATAGGCAGCTGGGGGAGGGGGCAGAGTGACATAGGGATAGGGGAAGGGAGGGGGAGGGAATTACCGGAAGTTGGAGAATTCAATGTTCATACGAAGGGGCTGGAGACGACCTAGACGGTATATGAGGTGTTGCTCCTTGGAGAAGGAGAGGTGCCTGGATTGGGGAGCATACCTTATGAGAATAGGTTGAGTGAACTCGGCCTTTTCTCCTTGGAGTGACAGAGGATGAGAGACGACCTGATAGAGGTGTATAAGATGATGAGAGGCATTGATCGTGTGGATAGTCAGAGGCTTTTTCCCAGGGCTGAAATGGCTAACACGATAGGGCATAGTTTTAAGGTGCTTGGAGGTAGGTACAAAGGAGATGTCAGGGGTAAGTTTTTTTACACAGAGAGTGGTGAGTGTGTGGAATGGGCTGCCGGTGACGGTGGTGGAGGTGGATACGATAGGGTCTTTCAAGAGACTCCTGGAGCTTAGAAAAATAGAGGGCTATAGGTAAGCCTAGGTAGTTCTAAGGTAGGGACATGTTCGGCACAGCTTTGTAGGCTGAAGGGCCTGTATTGTGCTGTAGGTTTTCTATGTTTCTATGTTTCTATGATCCCACCCACCCTGCTCACGGACTGTCTGTCCCACTCCCGTCGGGGAGGAGGCTACGTAGCGCCCACACCAGGACCGTGAGGGACCCCACCCACCCTGCTCACTGACTGTCTGTCCCACTCCCGTCGGGGAGGAGGCTACGTAGCGCCCACACCAGGACCGTGAGGGATCCCACCCACCCTGCTCACGGACCGTCCGTCCCACTCCCGTCGGGGAGGAGGCTACGTAGCGCCCACACCAGGACCGTGAGGGATCCCACCCACCCTGCTCACGGACCGTCCGTCCCACTCCCGTCGGGGAGGAGGCTACGTAGCACCCACACCAGGACCGTGAGGGATCCCACCCACCCTGCTCACGGACCGTCCGTCCCACTCCCGTCGGGGAGGAGGCTACGTAGCACCCACACCAGGACCGTGAGGGATCCCACCCACCCTGCTCACGGACCGTCCGTCCCACTCCCGTCGGGGAGGAGGCTACGTAGCACCCACACCAGGACCGTGAGGGATCCCACCCACCCTGCTCACGGACCGTCCGTCCCACTCCCGTCGGGGAGGAGGCTACGTAGCACCCACACCAGGACCGTGAGGGATCCCACCCACCCTGCTCACGGACCGTCCGTCCCACTCCCGTCGGGGAGGAGGCTACGTAGCACCCACACCAGGACCGTGAGGGATCCCACCCACCCTGCTCACGGACCGTCCGTCCCACTCCCGTCGGGGAGGAGGCTACGTAGCACCCACACCAGGACCGTGAGGGATCCCACCCACCCTGCTCACGGACCGTCCGTCCCACTCCCGTCGGGGAGGAGGCTACGTAGCACCCACACCAGGACCGTGAGGGATCCCACCCACCCTGCTCACGGACCGTCCGTCCCACTCCCGTCGGGGAGGAGGCTACGTAGCACCCACACCAGGACCGTGAGGGATCCCACCCACCCTGCTCACGGACCGTCCGTCCCACTCCCGTCGGGGAGGAGGCTACGTAGCACCCACACCAGGACCGTGAGGGATCCCACCCACCCTCCTCACGGACCGTCCGTCCCACTCCCGTCGGGGAGGAGGCTACGTAGCACCCACACCAGGACCGTGAGGGATCCCACCCACCCTCCTCACGGACCGTCCGTCCCACTCCCGTCGGGGAGGAGGCTACGTAGCACCCACACCAGGACCGTGAGGGATCCCACCCACCCTCCTCACGGACCGTCCGTCCCACTCCCGTCGGGGAGGAGGCTACGTAGCACCCACACCAGGACCGTGAGGGATCCCACCCACCCTCCTCACGGACCGTCCGTCCCACTCCCGTCGGGGAGGAGGCTACGTAGCACCCACACCAGGACCGTGAGGGATCCCACCCACCCTCCTCACGGACCGTCCGTCCCACTCCCGTCGGGGAGGAGGCTACGTAGCACCCACACCAGGACCGTGAGGGATCCCACCCACCCTCCTCACGGACCGTCCGTCCCACTCCCGTCGGGGAGGAGGCTACGTAGCACCCACACCAGGACCGTGAGGGATCCCACCCACCCTCCTCACGGACCGTCCGTCCCACTCCCGTCGGGGAGGAGGCTACGTAGCACCCACACCAGGACCGTGAGGGATCCCACCCACCCTCCTCACGGACCGTCCGTCCCACTCCCGTCGGGGAGGAGGCTACGTAGCACCCACACCAGGACCGTGAGGGATCCCACCCACCCTCCTCACGGACCGTCCGTCCCACTCCCGTCGGGGAGGAGGCTACGTAGCACCCACACCAGGACCGTGAGGGATCCCACCCACCCTCCTCACGGACCGTCCGTCCCACTCCCGTCGGGGAGGAGGCTACGTAGCACCCACACCAGGACCGTGAGGGATCCCACCCACCCTCCTCACGGACCGTCCGTCCCACTCCCGTCGGGGAGGAGGCTACGTAGCACCCACACCAGGACCGTGAAGGGTCCCACCCACCCTGCTCACGGACCGTCCGTCCCACTCCCGTCGGGGAGGAGGCTACGTAGCACCCACACCAGGACCGTGCGGGATCCCACCCACCCTCCTCACGGACCGTCCGTCCCACTCCCGTCGGGGAGGAGGCTACGTAGCACCCACACCAGGACCGTGAGGGATCCCACCCACCCTCCTCACGGACCGTCCGTCCCACTCCCGTCGGGGAGGAGGCTACGTAGCACCCACACCAGGACCGTGAGGGATCCCACCCACCCTCCTCACGGACCGTCCGTCCCACTCCCGTCGGGGAGGAGGCTACGTAGCACCCACACCAGGACCGTGAAGGGTCCCACCCACCCTGCTCACGGACTGTCCGTCCCACTCCCGTCGGGGAGGAGGCTATGTAGCGTCCACACCAGGACTGTGAAGGATCCCACCCACCCTGCTCACGGACTGTCCGTCCCACTCCCATCGGGGAGGAGGCTACGTAGCATCCACACCAGGACCGTGAAGGATCCCACCCACCCTGCTCACGGACTGTCTGTCCCACTCCCATCGGGGAGGAGGCTACGTTACATCCACACCAGGACCCACAGACTCTAAAACAGTGACTTTCCCCAAGCAGTGAGTCTGATCAACACCTCCACCCCCACTAACCCACCCCTCCACACCCCCCAAACCACCACTACTTTATCATTTCCTGTCAGAGTCACCTTCTGTACAGACACTCCTGTGCCCAGCGTCACTTTATGGACAGACAATCAATCTGTGCGTGTAAGCTATCTTATGTATTTATATTTATCGTGTTTTTTTTATTATTGTGTTCTTTATCTTAATGTGTTTCTTTTTGTTCTGCATCAGATCCAGAGTTACAATTATTTTATCTCCTTTACAGTTGTACGCAGGAAATGACATTAAACAATCTTGATTCCTGAATTTATTAGGCAATAGATTGAGACTTCCAAATAAACTTCCCTGAATGTACACAACTCCCACACGGCTCAATTATTAAACTATTGAAGCAAGCGTGTGATTATTGTGCGAGGTTTCACATCATGAAAGCATCTTCAATCACATTAATATAATTCCGAGGTTTGAGTCTGAAGAAATGTGATCTCTCAAAGTCGATGCGCAGTCAACAAGTGGAGGGTGTTGCCGGTAATTTCCAAGTTCTGCTGTTGCATCTTCTAAGTCCTGTCTGTTTCCCTGCCCGAGTGGATATTCCCACAGATATCGAAAGGACTGGGAAGAGCGGATGTGGAGAGGATGTTCCCAGTGGCGGGAGAGTCTCAGAGCAGAGGGCACAGCGTCAGAACAGAAGGACAACCCTCCAGGACAGAGATGAGGAGGGATACCTTTAGCCAGAGACGTCTCGGCCCGAAACCTCTTCCTAGCGATGCTGCCTGGCCTGCTGCATTCACCAGCAGCTTTGATGTGTATTGCTTGAATTTCCAGCATATGCAGATTTCCTCATGTTTAAGCAATCTTCTGATATTGTCGGATGATCTACGGCCTTTTACAAAACCCGTTTGATCCTCTTTTGTGATAAAAGGTAACACAGTTTCTAAACACAACGCTAAGGTTCTAGATAAGAGTTTAAAGTCAACATTTAACAATGAAATAGGCCCGTAGGAGGCAGAATCTTCAGGGCTCTTCCCTTTCTTAAGAATTAGGGAGACATTAGCTTCTCTCAATGATGGTGGGAGGAGACCACAGTTAAATGCATGACTGAACATGTTTAGCACGGGCTCTGATAATAACCCTGTGAACTCTTTATAGAATTCACTAGTGAGTCCATCAGGACCAGGGGCCTTCCCACTCTGGAGCTGTCTCACAGCTTCCTGTATCTCATGTGTAACCCTCGCTTTGCAAAGTGGCATGATCTCGGGGTGATAACCCCTTGCCCGGCCAAACCTTAGCACTCTGGTTTGGGTAGATGCTGTGTCCCCTGTGTAACATCAGTACCCCGAAATAACTTTCAGTCCACAATGTGCGGTTAAACGATTAAGATTCTGTATTTAAGTACGGGGTTAGTAGAGAAACAAAAGAAAAGGGAAACAAATAAAAGGCGCCAATAATCTCATAAAAATGACTAGTGCACAAACGTTGGAGCTCACTGATTCCCTTTTGCTGATCCTCCTTCGCTCGCCGTCGACCCCTGGGCTCCCGCCACGAGCCCAGGCCCAGCGGGTCCGGCAACCGTCTCCTCAAGCCATGTCTTCTGTCTTAATCCTCCTCGCGCCTTCTCCCCGAAGCCCGCGAAAACTAACAGCTTTCACACAGACAGAAAGAATAACATCTATCCCAATCGGTTCGCAAATGAATAATACAAGTTGGACTCTGCCGTAGTTGGATGCATCAGCAAGGGAGATGAGGCTGAGCACAGGGCTATGGTAGGAAACTTTGCCACATGGTGTGAGCAGAATTATCTGCAGCTTAACGTGAAAAAGACTAAGGAGCTGGTGGTAGACCTGAGGAGAGCTAAGGTACCGGTGACCCCTATTTCCATCCAGGGGGTCAGTGTGGACATGGTGGAGGATTACAAATACCTGGGGATACGAATTGACAATAAACTGGACTGGTCAAAGAACACTGAGGCTGTCTACAAGAAGGGTCAGAGCCGTCTCTATTTCCTGAGGAGACTGAGGTCCTTTAACATCTGCTGGACGATGCTGAGGATGTTCTACAAGTCTGTGGTGGCCAGTGCTATCATGTTTGCTGTTGTGTGCTGGGGCAGCAGGCTGAGGGTAGCAGACACCAACAGAATCAACAAACTCATTCGTAAGGCCAGTGATGTTGTGGGGATGGAACTGGACTCTCTGACGGTGGTGTCTGAAAAGAGGATGCTGTCCAAGTTGCATGCCATCTTGGACAATGTCTCCCATCTACTACATAATGTACTGGTTGGGCACAGGAGTACATTCAGCCAGAGACTCATTCCACCGAGATGCAGCACAGAGCGTCATAGGAAGTCATTCCTGCCTGTGGCCATCAAACTTTACAACTCCTCCCTTGGAGGGTCAGACACCCTGAGCCAATAGGCTGGTCCTGGACCTATTTCCTGGCATCATTTACATATTACTATTTAACTATTTATGGTTCTATTACTATTTATTATTTATCGTGCAACTGTAACGAAAACCAATTTCCCCCGGGATCAAAAGAGTATGACTATGACTATAAAAGAAGAAACCCTTACACATGTATAGATTATGGAGCATTGAGAGGGACTCTTGTTCAGAAGAAATGCCTGGGAGATCTAAATTCCTGAAAAAGTACTCCATCTTAGATTGTCCATCACTTCATTGCTCAGATTGATACAGTTTAGAATAAGAATTCTTAAACACAACATCAATCATTTTAGAATTACGAGTGAGGGCTCCTGTCCCATCTCTAATTGAAACAATAGTCTGAGAGGCATTTTTCTTTCTAGCTTAATAAGCCAAATACCTACCTGGTTTCTCACCATGTTCAAACAATCTCTGCTCAGCAAATGTCAATTTTCTTTCAGCTGCTTGTGTAAATAAAGAGCTTAGTGCAGAG